>NC_030429.2:14670085-14777585 GCF_001660625.3 Ictalurus punctatus
CCCCAAGCCATCTGTATTGACCTCTCATCTTCAATACAGAAATCAGTTACTCCCCTCACAATAAGGTTTTTCTTATCAGCCGCTACAAAAAAGGAGTGTGTGTGTGTGTGTGTGTGTGAGAGAGAGAGAGAGAGAGAGAGAAAGTAGTTTTGTCAACTGGACTCGTTAAAATGAACCCCAGTGACTCACCTTGATCTCCACTGGCTCCTTTGGCCCCCTGGCCAGCTGCTCCCTGGCCTTTACTTACATTTAAAGTAAATATGAAGCTGAGCACATGAAAGTGCCTGTGACCTTTCCAAAAAATGTCAATGCTAGCACTCATGTAGTAATGAGGACTAGAGCAGAGGGAAGCCTACTTTAACCTTTAAGAGAAGCAATGCTGTGGGAAAATGCATTATGCTAGCGCTGTGGTTAGCAACATAGCTACACTGTATTGCATTATCACAAAAGGCCACCAGCATCAGTGCCATCTCAGGGACACTCAAACTGCAACGATCATCGGTTGTTATTGTGTTTAGCTCGCATGCCAGGTCAAGTCGTACGTTGTGTAGCTGTAGGCTGTATACTATATGAATCGATTATGACTCCAACACATGAGTAAACTTTAATTAATGAAAGATTCTCTGCTGTACAAAAATCATTCCTAATGGGATTTGGCTTAATGGTTTCCATTAACCATTGAAATCATTAGATACTGATGGGAAATGGGTAAGGAAACCATTAGGCCAACTCCCATTAGGAACTAATTTTAACATTTTCTCACCTACTTTGCCATTTATGTCTAGTGTTTAAGACTTGACTGGAGAGAACTGTGGTGACGTGAACACAGACATGATGTTGTAGGCCTGGTGATAAAAGGCATGAATTCATTCTTCAGTAAGCACTTTATCCCAGTCAGGGTCATGGTAAATCCAGAGTCTTTCCTGAGAACACTGGCAGTGAGGCAGAGACACACCCTGAATTGGACGTCAGGCCATCACAGAATGTTGTACCCACACACATTCACATCTAGGGCCAATCCACCTTCTGGCTTGTTTATGGAAGGTGGGAGGAATTTGGAAAACTCAGGTAGAACATGCAAAACACAGACTGGGATATAACTAATATTTTGACATAGACCAATTGGGGAGATCCTTGTGTATTTGAAAAGCTTAGCTGACACTCTTGAATTCAATTCAAGTCAATGAGCTCAATTTGAAAAGTTACCGTCTTGAAGTGCTTGACGCTGTTGATGTGCCTGGCTTAATCCAATGTGGCATCTTATGCTTTCAAAACTATGATCAAAGAGTATATATAAAGGTAGGGATATGAACCTGTTCAACTTTTCCATAAAGATCTCTTTGTTGTTGTTTTTTTTATTTTCATTCACGATTAATTGCTGAATTTTTCTGATCATGTAGCCATTCAGCATTTTGACTGACACCTTAAAGGAAAGTGAATGCAAAGCTATATCAGAGAAATGAAAGCAAGCAATGACATGAATCATCCATTTATCTTGGTGTTCCCAGAATCTTGCTTTTACAGGAAACGCTCTCCTGTGGAGTGTTAATGTGCAGTCAGAGGCACTGATCTTCACTAAGCACCCAGCACGTTTAGTACAGCCGTCAGTCGAGCGGAACTGAAGCGCACTGAATCTGTTTTGCCTCCTCTTGCCATCGCTGGCTGTGACTCAGTTCTCCTCACTGTTTGTAGTAAAAGAGACATCTTTCACATGTGGAACAGTGTGTGTGTATGTGTGTGTGTGATAATGGTGAATGAGTGACAGTAGCTCCAGGTGGAGCGTGGCCAGTGTTAATGTGCAGGCCTGGAAATGACAGGCATGCTGTAGCGTCTCCTGCAGCAAACTCCCCACTCGGCCTAGCTGCATAAACACTGAGTGGCTACAGCACGCAGAGGTGTGTTCATTCACATCCAGCTGCTTTTAATATTACAATCATCAGACAGACACAATGGGACAGTGAGTATGACTGTCAGTTTACTCCCCGCTGAAACACACAGATCTGTTTAACGTATAGCCGATTACATACAAACTCACTGGTTGCTTCAACTTGATGTATGGATGAAGGATAATAACCTTGTTTATTATTATTGTTTATGATAATGAATCTTTGTTGGTTTACAATGAATACTTCCATTTGTGTGTTGGACAAGAGCATGCCCACATCATTCGGCTTCTGGTTAATAAATATAGTAAGTTACAAGTGATTATACAGTATGTCCTATGTATACTCACTGGCACTGGCCAGTCATGTGGCAGCAGCACAAGGCAGAAATTCATTCAGATACAAGGCAAGAGCTTCAGTTAACATTTACATCAACCATTAGACTCATCGACAGTTGAAAATTGGGAAAACGTCCCTTGGTCTTTTCTTCAACTGTCCAATTTCTATGAGCCTACTGTAGCCTCAGATTCCTGTTCTTGGTTCTCAAGATTCAACATTGTTGTGTGTTCTCAGATGCTTTTCTGATCAACACAGTTGTTTATTTGAGTTACTGTAGACTTCCTGTCAACAGAACCTGTTCTGGCCATTCTCCACTGACCTCTTTCATCAACAAGGCATTTCCTTGTTCACTTGATGTTTTTGTTTTTCATACCTTTCTATGGAAACTTTAGAGAATGTTGTGTGTGAAAATCCCAGGAGATCATCAGTTTCTGAAATACTCAAACCAAATAGTTTGACACCAAAAACCATGCCAAGGTCAAAGTCACTGAGATCACATTTCCCCCATTCTGATGTTTGAGGTAAACATTAACTGAAGCACTTTACTTGTATCTGCATGATTTTATGTGTACAGCTGCTACATAATTGGACAATTGCATGAATGAGCAGGGGTACAGGTGTTCCTATTAAAGTGACTGGTGAGTGTACATGTCCACATGATAATGTGAGTATTTGCATGCCTCAGTAATAAAGTGACTTTTAAGAGAAAAAAACTAAACAAAAAGCTCAGTCTTACTCTGTGCCCCTTACTGTGAGCGAGCGCTCATCCTCACTAATGAAGTAAATCATGGAGTGTGTCAATAGAGCAATTCATTAGAGCAATCCCTTGAGATTCATTGAATGGATGGAGTGTGAGCTGGCTACTATTTGTATGTATGTGTGTGTGTGTGTGTGTGTGTGTGTGTGTGTGTGTGTGTGTGTGTGTGTGTGTGTGTGTGTGTGTGTGCAAGCATATGTAGGAGGGTTTGTTTGTAAAAACCTCTATCTCAGTATTGACCCCCATATGTTGTGTATTAGGGAACCACGCAGCTCAGTTATGTTTGTAATTCTCTAAAACACATATGGCTCAGGTCACTATTACCGCACACCTCCTTTGTACACACAACAGAGTTTCCATATGGTGTGTGGAAATGGATACTCCATGGTCTGTCTCCATCACCTAGTGCTCTCCTGTATCCTGTACAGAGAGAGAGAGAGAGAGAGAGAGAGAGAGAGAGAGAGAGAGAAAATAATTAAAGGAAGAGATAGGGATAAAGACATTTGTGTAGTTTGTTTTAACACAACATCTTGTGAAATGTAATTAACTTTCAGAGTCTCTCTTTCTCTTTTTGCCTCTCACACTATTTCTGCCTTTTGGATGATTTATTTAAACATATTGATAATTACCACAGTTTTAGAGTAAACTGACCAAACAAATACAGGATTCAGTGTACTTTTACAGTTCTCATCAGTGTCTGCCTTTGTATCAGCTTTCTCTTTGGATTGGCTGGATATCTGATATCACTGAAAATTAGGACAAACAATCCACACATATCATTTCAGTCACTGCCAAAACCCTGGGTAGACACTATATTCAGTATCAGGCACATATATCTATACATCTTTGCCAAGTCCATACCATGAAAATGAGCACATCACAATAGGGAATCCCAGTAATATGGAGTGCGAAAATGTATCAAATATACCAATATCTATCTCTGTAATATCAGACAGGACTGCAGCTAAACACAGCTAATTATCAGTCTGGCATTAATCAAGGGAAGATAACAGGAGGTCTCTCACTGTCTCTGGCTATAAATTGAGTGGTGCTGTGGCACTGATTCTCAATCACAGTGATGGGTGCACTGCTGCCAGGCCTTTACCCGGGCACCACCAAAACCAATGAGCCGTGCCCAGCCAAGCTGGCACTCCCAGGCCCTGTCTGCACTCCTGACTAAATGTCCAGATTGGTGACTGTTTACTGAATGATGGCTGTTATTTACAGTTTGCTCAGGCAAATTAGCATCCTTCACAGTTTATTTGTCAATTAAATAGATGACTGAGATGACATTCACAACGTTTCATTCTTATTGCAAATGTTTTTCCTTTTCATTAAGTAATTGACAGCTGATATTACACAAGTGTTTCTCTTTTAAATGTTAAGCATTGCTGTTACAGTTATAGTATAAAATATATAGACATACAAGTAAACTCAAGTTAGTTTGAGAATCATGAGAAACAATTCAGTGGGTGTGATTGAAGAAAGCTAAGCCCAAAACCTAATGTGGAGGGAGACGTGTGTGTGGTGGTGAAGAAACTGAATATAGTTTAACATGGTTATGAGCTGACTGCTTGCTGTGCCTTAAGCGGTATAGTTTAACACAGTTATAGGATTACTGCTGTGCTTCTAGAAACATAAGCCTCTCTTAGCGCCGGCGAGCTTAAGACCTCCTATAACTGTATTAAAGTATGTACAATTTCTCTAGACACAGCAGTAATCATATAACTGTGTTAGACAGTTTGCAGTTTCTCAAGATACAGTGACGGCTGAATGTCAATTTCAAAGCGAACATGGGAGAAGCTGTGCAGGCAGTAACATGCCGATTCCAATTCAGACTCAGACCAAATTTTCTTGTGTTTTGGTCCTGTGGTTTTGTTGTGAATGTCATTTGATATTATTCAGTCCTTTAAGAGGATTGGTGTAGATCACCATTAGTAACTCTCCATGTCTGTCATTTTGCCTCTTTGTGTTCATGGCTGGCAGGTGGAGTGGGAATGTTACATCAACTGAAAGGCAACTAGAAACCACATTTGGTTAGAGCTCAATACCTTTGCAAAGATAGTTTGCAGTTTCTGACCTTAGACTGGGAGGTAAACAAAGCACTGAATGACCACTGGAGGAAACTCTCTGGTGTATGCGGCTCATTATCCTGATCACATACACAAGGAGACAGCGAGGGGGAAGGGAATATCCATTATAAGACCATCAAGACTACAGAGTTGAAAAACTTTATCCATTTAAATAGTTATGTATATAATAATTTTTATAAATTTTACTGCAAACTTAAATGCAGTTTATCAATCACTCTACCTTTAAACTAAACAGACTGGGAAAAGAGATCTGCCATTAATGCAAGTCCGTTTGTTAGATAGACCAGACCATTGTGAATCTGTTTATAAAAGAAACCTCAATCTGGTGTCACTCATTTAAAAAGGCATAACAGGATGCTGACACTGTACATGAAAATGAGAAACCATTGACCTTTACTTCTAACTCTCATGCTTGCCTCCATTCTTTCTTTCTCTCTTTTGGTGTCTGCCTTCCTTTCAAATGCACAATCCCCCGTTCCCTATTCAGTGTTATCTCAAATAATTAGCCCTCCATTTCGGCCTTGTCCCTAGAGGCCTTGTGCCACTTAAAAGGGCTTTTGGTGTGGCTGAATCTGGAGGGAGTTCAGATCAGCATGCAATCGTGCAGTCGCCCAATATTCAGCCCCCTAATTAACCACCCAGGTATTAGAGCTGCGCCCAGCTCAGCCTGAGTCCATATGGCTGGAACACCGCCACTGTGATAATCACCGGCAGTCACTGAGAGAGAGCGAGAAAGAAAGAAAGAAAGAGAGAGAGAGAGAGAGAGAGAGAGAGAGAGAGAGAGAGAAAGAGAGAGAGATGGAGGTAAGTCCCTCACCTAGCACAAAGCCAGAGTATATTATTTTTAATGACTCCCCAATGGTACAGATGACGGTACATTTGTTATTTTAAAGCAGAAGCTTTTCTACTCCACATGCCCTTGACCTCTCTTTAACATGTACTTGCCCTCTGCTGCTACAGGAAAATCACTATTGGGAAAAAGAAAGAAAGGAAGAAAGAAAGAAAGTGAAACAGAGTATTTTGTCACTTTTTATTTTATGCCCTTACACAACTGCTGAAAGATAATATATGTTCATTGATTTAATCCAAAGTGGATTTAAGCAGGAACATGGCTATTATCGTTTCTATTCATGCACAACTTCACCAATGATCACTCTGTCAACGTTACCTCAATGCAAGGAGGGTTTGGACACATATTTTCTTGCTGTCCCGACGAATTGGATCAGCGAACTGAAACAAATGCACTCACTAATTCATATCCTTGCCACTGAAGGAGAGACAGTGAATCATTATAGTAAATGTTTTTTTTTTTTTGTTGTTGTTTTTGTTGTTGTTTTTAGTTTTTTTTTGTTTTTTTTTAATGTTTCTATAGAAAAAAACAGATTGAGTTTAAACCCGCTTTGTTGGTGACAGCTGTATGGTAGAGGAACATTAAGAGCTCATTCATGTCTTTAATGATCTATGTAATGACAGTATGTGTGTGTGTGTGTGTGTGTGTGTGTGTGCGGGTGTGTGCGGGTGTGTGTGTTTATGGGAACACACCACAAAGTAACATGGATGTCTATAATGCACTGTGAATTAAGTAACAGCTGTCCTTGCGTAAACATGATATGCAAAGCTAATATGCTGTGGCTTCAGTTTCTAAAAGTTACAAATACCAGCATTCTGCTTTCTTCTAAATGCTTAACGTCTTTATCATCTAAGAAAACTACAGTCCATGTTTTTCAACTTAAGGGTTTGATAAATACTTGTCCAATTGTTGAATTTTTTTTAAACATCTGCCCTACTAACATAATTTCTTTCCCATTAGATTCTAAAGTAAACATTAGGGACTCCCATGGCAAGATGGCTACTCATTACTGGAATGGATGCATGGATGTTTTCCAAAAATCTGACTCCCAGTCAGTCAAACAGAATGTCTACTACAGGAGCTTTGTGAGTCAATTTATAAATTTTCTCCTAAATAGCTGTCCTTTCTTATGGTTATAAAAGTTAACTGACAGCTGTGCTGCTCATTTTAGGTATAAAGTGGTCATGAGAGAGTTGGAGTCAGTACTATGCCCTGTTATCAGGTCGGCTGTCTCGCTCTGGCAATCAGAGAAGCCTCAGTACAGAACTGGAGCCTGATTCCCTGGAGCTGACACCTCACACATCTTGTGTGAATGATATTTACTGTTGTGTCATGTGAGTACGTGTACTCAAACCATTGATAAAACTATGCAGTTCATTGTACATATCATTGTGCAATTCCAGATGATAGTATTATTTAGAATAGTAAATAATGACAAATGCCTTGGGATTGATAAAGTGATGATGAACTGTCAATCTTGTTTAATGACTTCTATTGGCCTGGGAAAACTCTTCACATGGAGAAATTTTGGCATTTATTTTTTACTATATATAGTTCTGGCGACTTCAGACTTTCGTGAATTGAAACATTTCTCTTTTTCATATATTTCAACCACACACAAAAAAGTGAAACATTTCTGAATTGTAGATGACCAGTATATGATTCCAAACTGAGTTTTGGCTTTGAATTGTTTGTGAGATTAACTATGTGAGGTTTTAGACATCTTTAGGCAGGACTTGTGCCTCTGTGACTTTTTACCACTGCATTTCTTTAAGTGGCCTTCCTTTTGCTTAATGCAAAGAATCCTTAAAAAACCCTCTTTCAAAAAAAATGCACATGCAATGTTACATGCACAACTGAACACCTGTCTAATAAATGAATAGATTAAATTTCTTAAAGCACGCTACAAGATCTTTAAAGTACCCACATTCATAAATGACCTACCAGTGTTACACAGAAACTCTCCTTTTATTTTTAATAATTTGTGTGAAACATGTTATTGCACAGTCCTCCTGTCTGCTCCTTCTATTCCCACCACTTTGACCAAGTTTGAACAAGAGCTGTAGTATTTCTCACTAAGCGCCCAGCTATCACAGACAACGTCCAGCATGACAGTGACTTTCAGAGTGGAAATGGTGTTGGTATTTTCCATACAGTTACTGAGAAGTCTCTCTCTCTCTCTCTCTCTCTCTCTCTCTCTCTCTCTCTCTATATATATATATATATATATATATATATATATATATATATATATATATATATATATATATATATGTATGTGTATGTATGTGTATGTATGTGTGTGTGTGTGTGTGTGTGTGTGTGTGTGTGTGTGTGTGTGTTTTATTATATATGTTATACATAAAGAATATATAATCATTAAAACTATGCCTGTTTACTAAAGTATGGAGAACAGTTATTTGTATATCAACATATTATTAATTACAAGCCTTAAAGAAAGCTTAAAGACTGTGTTTTTTGTTCCAGAGCTTGGTTTTAGGTTTGACAGTGTATTATTAGCAGCTTTTGTCATTAATTTTTAGACAGTCATTTCTGCCAGGGTGTGACATTCCCAGTGCTGTCCACAAAACAAACATAGTGGTGACAGTCTAATTTAGGCAATGTGTTGTCAAGATGTGCTCTAATCCTAGGTCACTGTAGATGGATTAATTAGAGGACAATGAATAAAATGTAATGTCTTATTTCTTAAATGAAACTGTTTTCCATAGCAACCAGTATGTGTCATTTCAAATTTTATTTGTCACACACACACACAGACACGCACACACACACAGACACACACACACACACACACACACACACACACACACACACACACACACACACACACACACACACACACACACACACACACACACACACACAGTACGACGTGTAGTGAAATTCTTTTTCCACAACTGTCCATGACATAAAATAGAATTTACATAGACCAGAATTTACTTGTATACAGTTAGAAAAAGGAAAAGTATTTTTAAAAAGTATAAAAATAGAATGTAATGATATATAGATAGGTGGAAGAAACAGACTGACTATAATTTGGATAAAGTCAGAGGTAAAGCTGTAAATTTAAGTTTTTTGAGATGGGGGAGTCTTCAGGACTAAGGAGTTTGCACTTTGAAGTTCCTTGATAACATGACAAGCTGCTTTTTTGCCTTATTAACTTTAAAGGCAATAAAAAAAGAGGCTGGAACGGAAATGCTTGTTAATAGCTGCTATAACATAAGTGACAACCGAAACTAGAAGTTCCACAAAATCAAATATTAGATAAAAGATATGTTGCGTAATTTTTTTAATAAATAAAAAATGTTACTGATGACAAATTGCTTGGTATAAGATGAATTTGCTATTATTTAAACATAATCATCTTTGGGGTGGTAACACTAAATTTGGTTCTCCGGTAATTGATTATATCCCCATCATGTTTTCATGTTCTTTATTTATATTTGTACTTTGCTATTGTCCTAAATCCATAGTTTAATATTATCACCATTTCTTGTGGCTTGACTCTGTCTGTCTCTTCTGGGACCACCTCGACTCATGCATTACTCTCTATAGACCTAGCCCCGAAATGCAGCCATAGGCTACGGGGCTCCTCACTAAGCAGAGAGAATGCAGAAAGGTCAAGCATCTGTCACCCCAATTCTCCATCAGTTACATCAGCCCCTCACACCTGCTCTGAGCTAAAGGAATGTTTGTTTATGTTAAGATTAAAATCAAATATTGCTGTCACCTCTGGCTAACTGCATGGTCAAGCAGAGAAGAGCTCTTTGTGGATTTTAATGGAAACTTCTGTGGACACACACGCAGTCAACAGGTGTGGAAATTAATGAACTTCACCGAAATGGCTTGAAACACTGTTTAGAATTTTAGATTAGATTAGATTAAATAAGTTATGCTTAATCACTTTAAGTCAGTCTGAACAGCCACTCGCATTTTGTTTCCTTCACAGCTATCATGAATCACAAAGGACCTGTTTTTATTACTAAATTCTCCTTGGATGTGAGTCAACAGCAACAATGGAGTCATCCAGGTTAACTTTTTCTTTGTGTCGCTTGTCTGCAGAGAAGAATACAATACATGACTATATATCATGGCTTAACCTGCCTGAACTTTCTTTGTGCTCCTGGGACACCACAAAGATTGATCACCTCAGCCTGGAGAAAGGATACTTTTCTCTCAGTGGCCATTGGATTACTTTAGGACAATTAGGCTTGGCCTTTGTGTGGATAATTACAGTAGAGTTTTACTTGGGCCCCTTCAGATCATTGGGACAACCTTGAATGAGTCACACTCAGTTTGTCATTAGATAAGTTATAAAAAGCCAAATGTTTTCCCTTTTAAATTTGAGGTAGCTGTGAGATGTTCTGTGTGTGCAATAAGGAGAACATGGGTTTACACCAACAAAAAGTTGACTCATAATACTACTATTGATGTAATATATGGACTATATGTTCATGTAGGTTGTTTGTGTATAGTCAAAAATTTCATTCCAACACACAAAGCAGCTGATAAGTTATTAACATGTTTTCCCTTTTCGTTCACTGTACAACCTGTACAATCTATTTATATAAGCTTAATGATTGATCAAAACTTTTTAGTGTGACTTCAATCTACTGAGTCACAGTACAACAATATAATACAAAACTGTCGTACACTTACAGGTAAATCAGCCTGAAAGAGTGATGTGGAAGTTATTGTGAAGAGGGAGGGTTGCCCTAGATTTGCAGGTGTGTTTTTGAGTGCACGAGAAAGACAATGTACGCAAAGGGTAATTAAAAACAGATTCCCCGTGTACTAGCTGATTACAGAGTAAAGCGGTCCAGCAAGTAGCCAACGAAGCATTTTGTTTGGACTCTCAAATGGCACACACTTTGATAGCAGCATGAGGTTCACCCAGTCTGTGGCATCACAGAGAAAGTACACATTACAGATTTGAACCAAGTTTACCTCATTGCTCTGATTAAATTTGAGCCTAGTGGGCAAAAACACTTTGCTACCAATGTTGTAAGTGAGACCCACATGCTCTCTGACTCCTAAAAATCAACTAAAACACATGTAATGTTTCCCTCTAATGAAAACTCTATCAGTCAGAGCTGATCCCTGATTAATCCCTCTCTCTTTTATCAGTGGCATTAATCAGATCTACATAATAAAGCTGCAACTACACTGATAACATTGCTTTTGATTAATGTGCTCAGATGATGTGATAGCTGCCTGTGGTGCATTTCATCGATTTCTTAAAGGGTTGGTAAAAAAAAAAAATATAATAAAAAAAAAAAAAACAGATAAAAGAGGGGAATCCTGGGTCTGACTACCCATCCAGGATTTGTCAGTGATTTATACGTGTTGCTCCACATGGACCAGAGGTTAGTCCTTTGTCACTATTTCTTTTACCGTTGCTGTTGTTTTTCAAGTCAACCAGGTGCAGAGCCCACGGCGCCGGTATCTTCGTTTCAACCTGACAGAGAAAAAGACAGAGAGCTATACACCTCTGTGAAACAAACGCATGCCAGGACATCACCTGCAAATTGCACTGATGTGTGTTCTCCTGTAGTGGCAACAATCACTGCGTCAATTACACACATGCTAAATGGCATGTTGGCTCTGCAAATATTTGAGGCAGTAAGGAAGTGGGAGTGAATCAGACGATAAGGCAGAAAACCAAACCTTGCAGTTTCCCAGAGAGAGAGATCAGATTCTCTGTGGGCCTCTCTCCTGGAGAGAGACTGATACAGAAAGGAAAGGAACAGAAAAAATAGAGGCGCTTTTGGGAGAGGAGAAGAGTGTGAACATGGGAAGAGAGTGAAGTTTTGATAGACAGATGAGTGGATAGAGGACAGATAGGATGAAGAGGAGTCTTTCTAGGCCTCCCTGGCTGTAGTGATCTTTCAGTGTCTTCCTCTCTTATAAGCCTGATTCCATTAAGATTAAAGCATACTTGACTGACAGGGCCAACAGTGGTGCAGCTGATTGTTTTCTTTTGTTTTTCCTCACTTTTTTGTGCCCAAGTGTGGCATAGCTTTACCACACAGTGACCTGGACAACAAAAAGGAAAATAATCTTTGTATTTCCTGTCTACATTTGGCTCATACTTTTGAAAAAATCCACAGTTGTGGATTTTGTTATATATGTATATTCAAAAGTGCTTTGTTTTAAGGAAGTCAGTGGATGTGTGAGAGCTCTCGTGTCTCTTGGTTCATTATCCTAGCATTACTTAATCTCAGTTAGCTGAAGGTCAGCACCACAGTGCCAGTCAAATCGCTTAGTTCCCATTTCATTCTCACTTTGACAATGGTCTCCAGAGAAGTGCCGTTATAGCACTGCATCTGTCTTCATTCACAAATCACCCTCCTAAGCCCAAACAGCTTTACAGCCCTTAATGATCATCAATTACAGAGCCCTTTCGCCTATCAAGGAGCACTTGATACACAAGAAGCACAAAACGGACTAAAAATTAACCCTATTGAGAAGCTCTGGGTGTAATTGGCTACTTGAATAAGCATACACAAAAGGCTAGCAGGGAAGGCAACTCAGGCCAAATGAGATGAGCACTGTTTACAGGCTCCTAAATACACTTCTCACTGGCAGCACAACAATGCATTGACCTCTCAACTTTGGCATGACCCCTCTCAGACTGTGTTAACTTCAAACCTCAGCATCCCCTCCCACAGCTGGGAGTTGTTATGATACCCAATAAAAAGACAGGCAGCCAATGGAGAGCCAGCCCATGGGCCTCACAGGCCAGCTTGTATGAAAACAGAGAATGCAACAGAAGCGTTAACTCATTAACGGTCATTGTTGAGCTAAAATGGCTGTCATGAAGAATCTGGCTGAATGGGAAATGAGCTAATGACCTGAAAAGCGACTTCAAAAGGCATTACTAAACAACTGAATGGACCCTTCCACTTCAGAGGCACCTCAATGGGTGACATGCACAGAAAAAAAGTCTGAAGCTTTCCACTGACCTAAAAGGATTCTCTTTTCCATGGAGAAAATGTAAAGTTTGCATGGGCTTTTTTTTTTTTTTTTTTGACGGTGGCAGATGCATATGAATGGGGGAAAGAACGGTCATTTCCCTTCATAATAAGCAGAAAAGGGCAAGAACATTTCTCCTATAGCACTTTCAAGACCATTTAAGACTGAGCAATATGCAAACTAATCACGAGCATTTCAGACAATAAGCATGTATACAGCAACTTTAGAGTTGATGCATAAGTCATAAAAAGAGTACCGCCTGGTGTGTTTTCTGCCATTTATCAGTGAAGGATCATGTTAAAAGCAGACATGGTTCTGCATATAAAGATCTCAGCATTTTCCCGTGTTCGAATGCTGTAACTAATCTCTAGTTTATAGAGCAGAACAGACAGACAGTTTTAATGATTGGTAAAGAATGGCAGGAGGAAGGTTTTGCTGCTAGTGAAAACCTCACAGATGTGTTTATCTTCATACCTCAGTGTGGGGCAGAAGGTAAAAGGTCAAAATACCACATTACCCTTAACTAACCTTGAATTTTCCTAAATACATGAAATAGCCTGTATGAATCCACCCAACGTCATATTTTAAAGCCACTTATTTCTGTTTATTTAAAAACAAATGCATAGAATAGTAAACATATGGGCTTAAACAGTCATTATCACCTACAGAGATGAATGGTAGCACAAAATTAGTCACACTCCATGGCCCTTCTGTAGCCATTAGGCTAATGGCTGTAGCAGATGATGCAGCAGTGGTAGTGGTTCAGGATATAACCAGAATGAGTACCATGAAGCCCCTTTGACCTTCTGTAGGTGGCTGTGAACCAATAGAGCAGGACACATCCTGAGAACCACCCCAAAGAGGAACCCTCTGTGTGTGTGTCCACGCCAGACTCAGGCTGCAGGGGGTCTTGTGTAAACAATGTTGGTGGAGGACTCAGCATGAGGTTAAATCTCTTTCTGGAGATCATTAATGGGCATCAGCTCAAGTGGGTGCACCATTTGGACTGGGCTCCAATGGAAGAGTTCAGACCTTAACCTGTGTGGGTTGGCACTAAATCAGCCAACCTCTTAAAAGTAGTCCCCTCCCCCTCTCTGGGGGGTTCTTGTGTGGGAGGTTTGGGTTATCAAACAATGATTCCCCTTCTGCACTCAGTCAGATAAGACGCCTGCATTGGTTTTGGGGTTGTCCTGAACAGAAAAGCCCATGTAGGGGTGTGTGTGTAGGTGTGTGAATTGACCAGGCTTGATGTGCCCCCCACCCCCCACCCACACACACGAGGAGCACAGTTTGGGGGCCTCAGCTGTCACATGTTGGGGCGTCCTGTAGCGCCACACAACCCCTCTCCAGCTGGAGTGATGATGAATGGATCGTCCTGCTGATTTAGCCTGAGGTCAAATGTAGAGTGATTAGTACAGCACAGCTGAGAGCTATCTACACAACACACACACCCTGCATATACATGCTGGAGCAAAAAAAGAAATGATAGGGCAAATGATAGCTGGATGATAGATGGTGTAAAAAAACAAACAGAGACATAGAGACATACACAAATGCATTTTTACCTATACAGTGTATAACTTATAATTTCTTCATCTGAGATATGCTTTTATTCAAAACGTGTCACAGTTTGAGCACTTAAAGGGTTAAGGGTCCTGCACAAGGGTGCAACAGTGGCTCTCTAGAACTCATAGGATTTAAACTCACTGTTCCAATCACTAACTCAGAGCTTTAACTGCTGCACTGTCATTCCACTACACATAATTCGGCACCGAACACCACAATGAGCCAGACACCACCAACAAAACCCAGTTCTTAATGTTTCTAATGTTCTTACCTTTTGCTCTGCCTCATAAAACAGACAGTATGAGTGGCGTAATCAGAAGTATAGATCATTGAGGCTGAGCTTTAGCCTGAGGCTGTAAGCAGAGAGCCCATAGAGAGGCCACCAAGGGCCAACTCTCCCCTCTCTCACTCTGCTCCAGTCACGCTTCACAGTGCTCATAATCTCCCACCCAGTCCACAACACCATGCTGCTCAGAGAGCTTCAGCAACCTTCCACATTGTGCTGCTCTCCCCCCTCCCGCTGGCCTTTCAAGCAGCAACAAAAGAGCTCTGCCTCTAATTACAACCCTCCCACTTCAATTTGAGCACCCTGGTTAACAGGCCATTGATACACACTTAGTGTAGGCACCTGTGCTCCTAAACACAATTTCCACACACAGCCGCCGGCGAGACAGGGCAGAATCAGAGGCCGGCGCAGGCACTCGCCTCCTCCATGCCCACGCTGACCAGAGGAGGGGAGCTTTTGAAAAGAAAGCGAGTCGATAGGGGACGAGGTATCGCTGTCATACAAGCGCTGTAGCTTAAGGGCAAAAACACAAAGCTGACACCCCACTAATCAGACGTGATAGGTCTGCGCTGGGACTGTAGAGAAACAGGATGTGTGTGTGTGTGTGTGTGTTCACATTTGTTTATGGGTGTGTAACCAAGTATGCTGGTGTCTCAAACACAGACCTACAGGTTCTTTCCTGCCAAATAGGAGCAGTTAATCCAAGCTATGTACTGCTAAAAGAAATCAATGAATAACATGCAATAGGAGTACTGTCTAGACAGAGAAAAAGTAATTTCTCTATGAAATGTGGTGTCTGTTAAGAGTAACGTGCATTAAACAATAAAAACATAACTAGACCAAATTTGCATTCATATCTTCATAATCCCGAGCAGTAAATATATAATGGTTATGTGATTCATGTAAAGCAGAGTCATGGAGACTGGGACGGCAAAGCTGACAATAAGGGCTGTTGATTTGAAGTGATGTACTCTCGCATGAGTGCTAAAAATGAAAAATCCATAATTTGCATCTGATTCACCACAGCCTGAATATTGAAATTTGATCTGAGTGAAAAATATGTCAACCAGATTTACACAGCAGCAGTGACAGCCTCTCCCGTCCAACCGCAGCCTTTCACTGCTTTCCATCATTCATATCTAATGCAATAAAACTGCAATAACAAATCCTCGCAGGATTTGAATAATAAACAGAGTCCTAAGAGACACAGCCTCAGTAAGTAGGCATGGGAAATGACTGGGATGTTGCTGTGCCATTGAAAATTCAATGCAAGAAATCTCAAATGGCTGTGGCCACATATATTTGCCTCCGTACTTCATATTCATTGTCAAGGTGGAGTGTTGTCCTGTAAAATTGGCCTGCACTTTGTAACCAATAAATAAGTAAAATAAAACAGTTTTCTCTTAAATATACTGATATTGTTGCATGTGCCTCTGGTGAATAGAAGTATATTTAATGATCAGCACAATCTCAATCTCCTTAAGGGGCCATTGTACTGGAGCTAAACTGACGCCTTTGAAGATTACCTCTCACACACTAAGTGGAGGGAGATAAACAGAGCCACACAAAGCTTCTCAGTCAAAGACCAGGGTTTGGTTACTGCACCTCTACAGAGAAGCTGTACATAACTCTGTGGAATCTGGAGCACAATCATTTGCATGTTTAAATGGCAGAAGCAGCAGAATTATCTCTCACATTTCATATAATAACACTGAATCAAATTACACTGAAAGAACACGGGCAAACATTCATCACAATAACAGCAGATATAGCCAAACCAATTTAACAATACAATTGAACTATGATTCAAATAAGGATATAGAGAGTGATTCGCTTATTGTTTCACTCATCTCGAGCATATGGAGTACATGAACTTTCTGAAACATAATCACTCCACCAGGTTGACAGCACACTGGCAGTTTCAGTTGCAGGTAGTTTCAGTGAGGCTATCTGCTTCCCATTTCTCTCGCTGTTACATCTTTTCTATGTGATCTATCAGTCATGTATGTGATTTGATTTTAAGTGAACAACAACAAGGAAAAGACTGAAATTACACAGCTATTGCGGTGGAGCTAAACTCAGTTAAGTGGCAAGCAGAGTAGGCCTCTTGCTGCTCTTTTGGCTGCTGCTGGGCTTTCGTTTCAGCCCTCAAATTCCCCTCTCCTTTGCTCAGAAGGGGAGCTGTTAATAGGATTATGCTGCCTCGGCCCTGAACAAGTATGGTTCCACACAGTTGGCTCGACAAACAAGGATGGTGGTAGAACTTGGCCTGCCATGCTGATCTGTGATCAGGTTCTGTACTTTCTCTGATAAGGGATAGAGTCAGGATTTAGGAAGAGAATACTGTCCTGAAATCAGAGCAGCAGGGAAGCGGCTATAGAGCTCTAATGCGATTGTTAGAGGAGGAGTGGAGATCTGTAGGCCAGTGCCTGACCATAACAATTCACTGAGGTGGAAGGTGTTAGATCTGTCTGAGGTATTCAGCAGACTAACATCCAGCCTTGGCCTCAGCACCATAACACAGCTATAGCTGCTACGCTGTGCCTCATGGTCATGAGACAGTAAAGGAAAAGATAACACTTGGTGGAACTAATGCGCCTTGTCATATCTATAGCCAGATCTGAAGCAGTGAAGCCGTGAAAGGGGAAAAAAAGGATTATCCTTTGCAGTGGCCACATTAAATGGTGCAGTGAGATCTTTTGCTGTACTGTATGTAGCACCACAACAACTGTCAGCTACCTCAGTGTTTGTTAAGAATATTCGCAGTTTGTACGTGAGAGCAATAATCAATGCTTAATGCTGCAGTATTGTCAGGACGGCAGCTGATTTTGGAAGCTACAGCCATAAAGCTTATATAGAGAGAAAAGAATAACGGTCAGTTGTGAAGCATCTTCATGATCTATTTAACACACAAACATGGTGTGCTGTTCTCAGTTGACCCTCAGACCAATGCACCTGGGATTGATACTTTGACAAGCCTGCCTCACATTCCTGGAGTGTGTGCGTGTTTAACTAGCTATGTTCTAACCCTCCCCATTCACTCTGATTCTGCTCTCTCTACTCTTTCTTCATCCCTCCTTCCTCCCCTTCCTTACCAACAAAAGATGGATGCTGTAGGGAAAATAATTGCTTTCTCTCTCTCACTGATGTTTGCACTAAGTATTACCACTTTAACGAGAGAGAGAGAGAGTCTGTCTACATCCTGTCTTAGCCTTGTACCCACACAGCTGTAGTTAATGTTAAAAATGACAGCCTCTGAACGTCCCAAACACAGATAACACATAGCCAAGTGAAGTAAAGGTTATTAGGTTTTAGTTGTAGCTAGTGTTAAACATATTTTGTAATATTTCATTGGATATAAAGGGAAATCGTTGAGCACACAACAATCTGACAGCAGTTCTGTACTTAAGCTAGATGAATCATATGAACGTTTGTATGCCATTGGTTTAAGAATACTTTGAACAAATTGTTCCTCTCTGTAGAGGTTTTGTCAGGATATTGTGAATTGTTGCATGGGTAATGTGTAGTGATAGAGGCTCTGATAGTGCACTAAAGTAGTTTGATAATGTAATCTGGAAATAGAGATCTTGTATTAAAAATGATGGTCATGGATCAGGCCTAGCACAATTATAATTATCTTTCATCTATTTAAATGCTATAAATTTGCACACTGTATTAGCACAAAACAGTGCAGTCTTAGGGTAATCAAATAACTTGTTTTGTTGCTTTTGGATCGGTGATCAAGCACGTTTGATTTCGAATGAGAGAATGGCGAACTTCAACTTGAAGGTGGTTTGCATGAACTGTGAGAGATTACTGAAATCAAAATGCTGGTCACATTGTGCATGATTCATCAGAATCATCCATTATAAAAACAAAGTACTTTTGCCTTAATTTTTTTTATTGACTATATCACCATGCATATGTGGTCAGGGGAAAATAACATTAACCATATTAATATCATGTCATGCATCACCTCTTCTCACCTTAGTCCTAAAAACCATACAAAAAATGGGCTATGATTTCTGGCACAACATGAGCAAATACACCTTGAGAGGAACCAGACACCAGACAGTGGCATTAGAAATCATTAATCTGCCACAACTGTATACCAGTCAAACAGTACTAAATGTTTTGAAAGGATGGTCCGTATGATCACGTTATTTGCAAATACCATAAATGTAAATACAGGTGCATCTAAAAAAATTAGCATATCGTGGAAAAGTTCTTTTTTTTCCATAATTTAATTAAAAAAGTGGAACTTTCATTTATTTTATAACCCCAATTCCCAAAAAAATTGGGACGCTGTGTAAAAAGTAAATAAATGTAAATAAAAACAGAATGCAATGATTTGCAAATCTCTTAAACCCATATGTTATTCACGGTAGAAAACATATCAAATGTTTAAACTGAGTAAATGTACAATTTAAAGAAAAAAATAAGGTAATTTTGAATTTGATGGCCGCAAAACGTCTCAAAAAAGTTGGGATGGGGCAACAAAAGGCTGGAAAAGTAAGTGTTACTAAAAAGAAACAGCTGGAAGAACTTTTTGCAACTAATTAAGTTAATTGGTAACAGGTCAGTTGCCACCTAACCAACCCCCCAAAAAAACTTACTCTGACACTTACACCTCTACTCTGCGCACTTTGCTTCTTCTGGAACTCAATTAATGTTCTCTGCTTGATATATCGCTTGGCTTGTATTTTCTCATTTGTAAGTCGCTTTGGATAAAAGCGTCTGCTAAATTAATAAATGTAAAACATAGAGACGCAGAGTCTCTCAGAAGTAAAGATGGGATGGAATCTGGATGGAAGTATATGTTGCTGTAAAACCTATATATACCTTTCAGCATTAATGTTGCCTTTCCAGATGTACAAGCTGCCTATTCCATAGATACTAATGCACCTTCATACCATCAGAGATGTAGGCTTTTTAACTGCGCGCTGATAAAAAGCCGGATGGTCCCTCTCCTCTTTAGTCCTCCTTAGATTAGAGGACGCGGCGTCCATGATTTCCAAAAAGAATTAAAAATTTTAATTGGTCTGACCACAGAAGATTTTTCCACTTTGCCTCAGTCCATTTACAATGAGCTTTAGCCCAGAGAAAACGGCAGCGGTTCTGAAACATTTTCACATATGGCTTCTTCTTTGTATGATAGAGATTTAACCAGCATTTGTGGATGGCACGGCGAACTGTGTTCACAGACAATGAGTTCTGGAGGTGTTTCTGAGCCCATGCAGTGATTTCTATTGCAGAATCACAACTGTTTTTAATGCAGTGTCACCTGAGGGCCCAAAGGCATGCAACATTGATTTTCACCCTTGTTCCTGAGAGATTTCTCCAGATTCTCTGAAACTTTTGATGATATTATGTACTGTAGATGACGAGATATTCATAGTCTTCACAATTTAACATTGAGGAACATTATTCTGAAATTGTAGGTGCAGTTTTCCGCAGATTGGTGAACTTCTGCCCATCTTTACTTCTGAGAGACCATGCCTCTCTAAGATACTATTTTTATACCCAATCATGTTACTGACCTGTTTTTAATTAACCTCCAGCTGTTTCCTTTTAGTAACATTTACTTTTCCAGCCTTTTGTTGCCTGCATCCTAACTTTTTTGAGGCCATCAAATTCAAAATTACCTTATTTTTTTTCTCAGTACATTTACTCAGTTTAAACATTTCATATGTTTTCTATGTTCTATTGTGAATAACATATAAGTTTATGAGATTTGCAAATCTTTGCATTCTGTTTTTGTTTACATTTTATACAGCATCACAACTTTTTTGGAATTGGGGTTGTATATTCATTACACATAGAGTGTAATATTGCAAGCTTTTTTTTTGTTTTAATCTTGATGATTATGTCTTATAGCTCATGGGAATCAAAAATCCAGTATCTCCAAATATTAGAATAAAGAATTTATAATACAGAAATGTCGACCTTCTGAAAAGTATGTTAATTTATGCACTCAATACTTGGTCGGGGCTTTAATCCTTTTGCATGAATTAATGCATCAATGCAGCATGGCATGGAGGCAATCAGCCTGAGGCACTGCTGAGGTGTTCTGGATGCCCAGGTTGCTTTGATAGCGGCCTTCAGCTCGCCTGTATTGTAGGGTCTGGTGTTTCTCATAGATTCTCTATGGGGTTCAGGTCAGGCGAGTTGGCTGGTCACTCAAGCACAGTAATACCATGATCAGAAAACCAGTTACAAATAGTTTTGTCACTGTGGGCAGGTGCCAAGTCCTGCTGGAAAAGGAAATTAGCATCTCCATAAAGCTAGTCAGCAGATGGAAGCATGAAGTGCTGTAAAATCTCCTGGTAGACGTTGCATTGACTCTCGACTTCAAGCAACTTGGATTCTGTTCCTCTCCACTCTTCCTGCAGATTCCGGGACCTTGATTTACAAATAAAATGCAAAATTTACTTTCATCTCAAAAGAGGACTTTGGACCACCAAGAAACAGTGTTTTAAGTAAAAAGGTGCATTAATTAGCTGATTAAAATTATTCTCAGGTCAACACTGCTGGATTATAAATTCTTTATTAGAATATTTTTAAAATACTACATTCCAGTATCTCATTTCCATGAGCTGTAAGCTTTAATCATCAATATTAAAACAAAAAAAAAGGCTTAAAATATTTCACTTTATGTGTAATGAATCTAGAATATATGAAAGTTCCACTTTCTGAATTAAATTACTGGGAAAAAATCACCTTTTCCACGATATTGACATAATTTTTTTAGATGCACCTGTATAAATATTGTGCATAAGAGTCTAGGAATAATCGGTCTTTATGGCCAGAGCAGCAGTTCTTAAGTATAAGTCTACTATTTCATGTGTTTCATACTTAGTCCATCTGTTTCAATGGAGAGTAATGTGGCATTGAATTTCAAGCAAGCAAAAATAATTGGAAAAAATAGTCCTCAATTATTTGTTTATAATCTGTGTGTCATTGCATAATTAGTTCATGAGAGTAAAAAGAGCTAAGAATAAGGCTAGGGCTATTTCTAGAAGTGGCATTTGCATCTGCAGTCTGTTGTCTCTCAACACAAAGATCAAAGATGCCAAACACTGATACACTTTAGCAAAATCTAAGGCATATTGCAGCTTTTTAAAAAAACATGTAGTGCTTGAGATGAAATGAAGATTAGTTTAAACTATAGCAACAGACAGAATAAGTGTGTAGGAGAAATGGAACTGCACATAATCTGTGACACGTGGTGGCATGAACATATCTGCCAGTGGAACTGACTCACTTTGGCTGATGACATAAATACTCTCAAATTAAAGCTAACATTCTGCATTTAATAGTCTTTACACATACTCTTTACGAGCTGAACTACAGCCAAGAGAACAAAATGTCCAGTTACTTATGGACTGCAAATAATTAAGCCTAAGATGTTCTGTGCCAATAGAAATGAGTGCTAAAAGAAGAGAAATTTAGGTCAGCACTAATAACTTTTTGTCTGCTATCACCAGGTATCCACTTTCCTTACCATACAAATGGACCATGCATGCTGCTTAAGGAAAGATACATTAGTCCGATTCTGGAAAAAGAGAGATATGAGTGGGACAGTGGGGGAAAAGTAAGCTCTAAATGTTGGGATATATTCAGAGGAGAAGCGACGTGGTAATGGCTCTGAGTCTGGCCACTAATAGTTATTTAATACGCCCATCACCATGCTGCACTCACTCTGCATACCGAGCACACAACCAGGGCCCTAAAACCTCTTTAACACTTATTCAAGATGACAGGAAAAATGAAAGCGTTTGTCCTTTCAATGGAAAAAGTAATCATGGCTACATTATCCTCCTGCTCACTGCTATCATACTAAAGCAGGGGAGAAATGTCACCAAAATGTATTTAAACGCTGATGGAGTGCCGGTGCTTGATTCCCGCCACGGGACTGATTAATACGAATAAATAAATATAAAAATCCTCAATTTGTATGTAAATGCATGGTTTGGGGGTGGGGTGGGGGGATATCAATGGCTGGTGCTACCTGCGTCTGGAGGGAGATGGTAATAAAGTGAAGTGTAATGTGGTAATTATGGCAGTTTATGGTGATTCGGCTGTTCGGCCCATATGGAGTAATGGGATTCTTATAGAGGCTGTTAGTGTCTACAGCACCTCTGTTGCTTTAGCATAAAGAGCAGCTAGTGCTAATCAGTTCACAGTCCACTCAGCGAGAAAAGTGAAGATGGCTAATATATTCATCTGTTAAGAAATACAGGTAATTTCCCCCCTTTTTCTTTCCAGGTCATGCATTTTACAACTGAAGATCCCAGTGTTTGTTGTTATGATGAAGATCTTAGAGACAAATTGAAATAGTCGTTAGCCTCTATTCAGATATCAGCAGGTATGTAATACAGTCAGTGATAACAGTTCTGTGAAATAAAAGAAGAAATTGTTCTGGTTGCGGTCTATATGACAAGTCAAGTTTCAACCAAAGATAAATTTATCACAAAGTTAGAGGGGGGAAAAAAGCCGGAGAACAAAGCTCTCGAGCTAAATGCTTCTGGACAGAAGTCATTCAGGTATGTTTATCTCGGGTTTCTCTGTAAATAAGGCTGCTTTGTGTTAAATTGGATTTCACAGATCACAACAGCCGGCAGGATGCAGCCACTCAAGTGCAGCTCTCAGGAGAAACTTATCGAGATCTTTAATATCACTTTGGCATAAACACTCTGTGCACAGTATTGACTTTAAATAAAAACAGCATTTAAATATTAATAGCTGTGGATTGTTGGGTAGTGAACCTGATCTGAGAAATGCAGTATGAATATATATTAATCCTCAGCAAAAGAGAACACTGAACTCTGTTTTATTCATATTCTAATGCATTTATGCTAATGGTTTAGCCTCTCCCTCTACTGCATGATTGTTCATGAGAACTTGCAGGAACACAGAATGTATATTGTTTGCATTCGATTTAATGGACGTAATAACTTTTTAAGGCTTTAGAGATAAATTAAACCTTCACGTTAACATAAGTAAGTTGTCTTCTAGGTAAAGTAGCTCTCTTGTCAATCCATCAAAAGACATTCACTAACTAACCACAACACAGCTCGAATCACTGTCCACTCAGCGCTGCTCTTCCAAAGCTCATTTCATGAAGATTCACTCAGTCCCGTCAAGGTACGGCATGCTGATATTTTCCCACGAACTAACGGATGGTCAGCCCTGATAGCAGCCAATCCATTACTGTCTGCGGTGTGTCAGCCCAAGGGTGAGAGTCATTAATTACGCCGTTCTCTCTCTCACTCACTCAGAGCTACAGCCACAGGAAGACCAGATGTGAGGGACAGACCTGATTATCCTGTCTAAAGATTGGAAGAGATTAATTTTTCCTCTCGTAAAAAAAAAAGTGACCATGGTGGAGGGCTGAGTGCGAAAAGGGGGCACATTCATTTCAGATTGTAATCATTCTCTTAAGATTATAATTGCCTTTCTCCTCCTGAGCATGTTTTACATTACAATGCATGTTCCTGGTCTATTCAAGGATTCATATGTCGTGAGCTGCAGTTTAAAAATACATTCACACAATACATTAAAATGGCTGGAAAAGAATGCACTTGACAAAGGGAACCTGGTCAGTATGCGTTGCAGATAGAACTATATGTAATGTATAACTGGTTACCCTGACAGTTTAGAGACAGGAGCCATAAAAGAGTGGGAGTGGATCATGTGGCGCTCCACCTGCACACCATACCACATCTCACTAGCCTGCTACATCGCGCGCACGGGCGCGCACACACACACACACACACAGAGAGGGCTTTTCTTACTCACACGCAACCTTTAAAAAAAACACGCTCAAATTTGTTAATTTTCTTTCTCTAAACACACACACACGCACACACATGGCAAGAGAACTCATTCAAATTCATTAAGCTCATTCAAATAAAAACTTTGACCACCTTTGGCTGAATATGACTTTTTAAATCTACTGTTTTTTCGATTCTACAAGTTTACACTGACTCACCATCAGGCTTTCTTTATATTTCACATATCCACACTTATGAGTAAACAATATGTATCAGCATTTTGTAAATAATCATTAGAAGATAGACAGAATAATGGTGGCACAGGGAATGGTGGAATTTCCACAATGTGGAAATATGGTCTTTTTACTGTCCATTAAAGCAGCATATCTGCCATATCCCTAAAGAGATAGCATTCTTTCTCTCTTTTTTTCTATGCAAGCTTTTCTTAGGGGAGGGGACGTAAGGGGTCATTTGTGAATATGTAACAGGGAAAGGGAGGTCTGTCATTTTGAGTGACAGATATGAAAGCTGTGAATATTTAAATGCACCCTTACATATTCTTATCTGACTGCTGTGGACAGATGTCAACATAGCAGAAATACTGGCAGGTTATATGAGACCACAGGAGACAAAAGATTTCCTAATTCCCGCACTGAAAGGGAGACAGCTGACAGTCAACTTTGTCCACGGATAAAACCATTGAGAGGTTAAAAGGGTTCAAATATGAGTGGCTACTTTTGTGTGTTGGTCTGTCAAACCACATGATCAAATAAAACTAAACAAATTTGGACCACTTGGCTTTTTCCACTACATTCATTTTTCAATGTCATGAAATGGACCACATGTGTGGTCTTATAAATAATGCAAATATAAATTTAAACCATAGTTCTGTATACAACACAAATAGCAACGAGGTGGTATTTAATAAATCTTCTGAGCAAGGTACAATAGTGTTCATGTTCTTTCCCAAAAGACGAGGCCATCCTGTTCATTTTGAACTCATGTCAAAACCTTTGATTCATCTGGACTTTTCCATGGCTGTATAAGGGAAAAATGAAAGGATGAGGGGGAAAAAAGCAAGTTCAATTTAAGTCTGATCCAAAGAGCTTACAACTGTAATTAAATCATTAAATTCTTGTCCATGCTTGACAGAGCGGAGAGAAATTAACTTCCCCACCAACCTCATTTTCTATTTGAACATGAAATAATGATTTTCTGCCAGTCTAATGACAAAGCCAACATCTGATCTGTGCTGCATCCGATGGGGATTAGCTCCAGCACTGGCATTAGAGCTCATTACCAGCTTGAGTGCAGAATTATTACATCTTGTAATTGGATGGGGAGATTTATATACCGATCTGAGGCCAGTCTCTGTAATATTGTAATTACAAGCTTGGTTGGTCGGCTACTAAACTTCACAGGGAAACAAACAGAGTGGAGTGTGGGTTTTATTAACCTGTAACCCTTAAGCAGAGGGAAATCGCTTGTGTTAAGTATTAAGGGCGGAAATAGGTTTGTCCATTTCACTGGTGTCCAGTGAGGAAAGAGAGCGTGAGAAAGAAGGGAATGTGTTTGGTGTATGTCAGAGGTATAATCAGGCCAGGGATGAAGGGAGAGGGACAAAATGAGCTGTCTCTTCAGCCTGGCTGAGTGCAATGTATCTATTACTTAAGACTAACTGGCTGTGAAGCTGTCCATTCTGTGTGCCATAAGGGGGCTGTTTCTGCTGGCTAAAAGGGAAAAGAAGGTATTGA
This sequence comes from Ictalurus punctatus, assembly GCF_001660625.3. Lineage (NCBI taxonomy): Eukaryota > Metazoa > Chordata > Actinopteri > Siluriformes > Ictaluridae > Ictalurus > Ictalurus punctatus. The sequence continues at coordinate 14,696,386 of NC_030429.2, forward strand.
TTCCTCAATCAGCCATTTGCCTGCTAAGAGAACGAGAGTGGAGAGGGAGAGAGCTTGAGGGACAGATGGAAACGGAGAAGGAGAGAGAAAGAAATGTGTGTGTGTGGGGGGGGGGGGGGTGTATGGTGGATGTTCAATTAATTTGCAAACACCATTTCTCTCTTTTTCCCGCCTTCAAGTGATTCCAGCGTGCAAATCAATGTTGACAGGTCAGATTGGCTGCCACTAATCTTGGCATAACAACTCTGCAGTCAGAAGCCCTCCGGTAATGGAGTGCTTATTTAGGCTCATCGGCCTGTGCAGGTCCAGAGAGGCTCGATCAATGCTGGCGAGAGATAGGATTGATGAGGTCTTGGTAGAAAGCTGAATCTCTAAAGCCATGGAGGATTGTATAGTGTATTTGAGTCAGGTTAATAAAGAAAGGCCCAGAGCCTTGTCCTGCTTTCACCAATTTCACTATGCCTTACAACACCTATGGTGGCTGAAAACCCAAAACCACTGTGGAAAAGGTCAGTCTCTTATATGGGATTAGTCCCTCGTTTTGTGGTCTCACAGGAAAATTATATGTTACTGTGATAATAAAAAACAGACCTATAACCCAGATATTTATCATGTAAATACTGCAAACAAGACTGATTTTTTAAAATCTTTTTCTCTCCCCTCTAAAGATTAAATTAATTTACACCACTGGGTCAGGCTGAGAGGCTTGTTTGTATTTTTATGAATTAGAAAAACAATCAAGATGTTCAGTAAACTAAACATTTGTAGTTTTCTGAAATGATTCTGTTGTACAGGCTTACTTGCTTTCATTATTGATCACCTGTACGGTTACATCAATGTGTATCTTGTAGCTTTTCCAAGTTTGTCCAGTTCAATAAAGCTCTTATCCAACAAATCTTTGTTTTAAATGAGTCACATACCGAAATATAGAGAGAACCTGTTTTTCCTCTTTAAATCACTAGCAATAACACAGATATTATTAAACAGTTGAATAGTTTTTGTTTTGTTTTTCAATGTTTTTAAGTATTTAAGAATATTAGCCTATAAAAAATATTTAGCTATTAGTACCTGTTATATGAAGGTTTGCTCGGTTCTGCTGTTATTTCATTAATTCATTAGTTTATTTACTTCGTGAGAATATCTATTTCTAACAGTCTATCCAGTTAGGTAGAGACTACTAATGGATTTTTAAGGGGGTTGGGAGAGATTGGACTGCTTTGAGTATTTGATGACTGCGTTGAAATCAAATTCAGTTAATCAAGTTAGAGCCGCTCTTCCGGCGCATCTCTTAGAAATTCTCACTTCAGCTTTCTGCATGTACATCGTTACAGTTTCATGAAATGAAGGTTAACTTTTTTTTGTGAGACTATACTGATGTTACTAAAGGTAACATAAAATAAACATTTGACCTATTCGGATAATTGCGTACTATTTTAAAGCGGATATTTTATGCAAACGGTATATCCGTTTACATTCCGTTAACTATAGGCGAGGAGCAGATATTTTATTCTAAATCTCAACCAGCTGTGGCCAATATATAATCACTGTGATTAACATCCACCCGTTAATAAATAATATTTAAGGGTTTTTTTTTGTTCCTTCGTGTAATATAGAACAAGGACGAACTCCATCAATGCCGACTCTTAAGATAAATGTAGATAAAGATGTGTTGCCAAATCGTGGTTTAGATTAAACTTATTATTCTTATTATTATTCTTCCTCTTCTTGTTATACCTTATTATTATTTTTACTACGCTTATTATTCTTATTGTTGTTGTTGATTATGTTGATGATGTAAATATTAGCCTAGCGTTTACAGAAAAATCTACATTTGTAATATACATGATTTATTATGATCATACCAAATTAGCTGTTAAATATTTTTCCTCTCTATGAGCAAAAAAATGCTGTTTATATTTATAATCACCTTTTTGTTTTTTTGTTTTTATTACAAAGCAGCGCTTTTTCATCAAAAAGCCGCGTTGTAGCAAAATTGTGTTTATCCGATTCGTTTGTGGGCTAAATATATTTTGATATGATTATGAAATAATAGGATATTGCTTAATAGTCTCGACAGACTGTGCGTGAGAGAGAGAGAGAGAGAGAGAGAGAGAGAGAGAGAGAGAGAGAGAGAGCGAGCGAGCGAGCGAGAGACAGACAGAGAGAGAGAGAGAGAAACGAGTGGTGTGTTTAAGAAATGGGAGGGGCTACTGAGAGACTAGAAATGTCAATCACACCAAGGGCTCAGAGCAATCAGAGGCAATCTGGGAGGACCTGACCTCAGTCCACCCGGATCAATAAGCGAGTGAGAGAGGGGCGCTCATCGGCTGAACACTTTTCATTGCGTGCTTTCACGTGGATCAGCGGTGTCAGAGGGGACGGTGCGCTTGTGTTCAGGTGCTGGGACCTCGAGTGTAGCACCATGGCTCTCCCGCAGCTCGGCTATAAGTATGTGAGAGCGCTGTATCCCACTGATCGGGCCGGAATGCTGGCGGGCCGTGTGGGTGCCGAGCTCAGTCCGACCAGCAGCATCTCTAACTCCCTCTCTATGTACGGATCTCCGTTCAGCGCTAGCCAGGCATACAGCGCCTTCCTGCCCTACTCCAGCGACATCTCCGTGCTCAACCACCTGGTGAGTTCCTTACACGCTTCTTGATGCATTTTCCTACTAGTGCTGAGTACTGGATAACCTTTAATGCGTTATTTATAATAATAATAATAATAATAATAATAATAATAATAATAATAATAATAATAATAAAAGCTACTTCAGCTCTTGGAGAAATATATCAGTGTTTTATGATTGAAATACGATTGATCATTCAGAAAGTGCATTGGAAAAAGATAAAGAAATATGTTTGTTTGTTTGTTTGTTATTATCAGAATATAAAGAGTAAATATAATTAACACGTGTAGTCTACTATATACACAAAACCCCCGAGTCTTCAATTACATTCAACAATAAGTTAACAATGAGTTATCATCTACAGTGTCTATATAAGCCATAAGAATCATAAGTATAGCATAATAATAGTAATACAATAATAAGTATAGCATAATAATAATAATAAAATAATAAGTATAGCATAATAATAATAACAACAATAATGACAGCCTATGTGTTAATGTAAATTAATTCAGCACTGTGCACTTTAAAAATCAAGATTCCACTTTTAAGAACATTTACAAACGGTAAACAAAACGGTACCCGAAGCACCGAGATCCCCTGAGCACCCCTAAAAGATCCTACAGTGATTTTTTTGAGTTATGTGAGGATATATGTGGATATGGTCTTTTTCAAGCGCAACTCACGTGCTTGTGTACCTGTGTGTTTGTCTAGGCCAGTCCATACGAGCTGAAAGAGAGTCCCGGCATGCAACACCCTGGGTTTCCCGCTGCGCACCCAGCTTTCTTCCCTTACAGTCAGTATCAGTATGGAGATGCGTCCCGACCCAAAAACGCTACCCGCGAGAGCACAAGTACACTGAAGGCCTGGCTGAGCGAACACAGGAAGAACCCATATCCCACCAAGGGCGAGAAGATCATGCTGGCCATCATCACCAAAATGACCCTCACCCAGGTGTCCACCTGGTTCGCCAACGCGCGCAGGAGACTGAAGAAGGAGAACAAGATGACCTGGGTACCAAAGACACAACCGGACGAGGAGGGAAACGTTTACCCCAGCGACAACGAGGGTGAGGAGGAGGACAAGCGGGACGACGACGACGACGACGAGGAGATCGACCTGGAGAACATCGACACGGAGAACATCGAAAACAAGGAGGACTCGGACTGTCGGGACGAGCTCAGATCGGATTCAAAAATCACGGAAACGGACAGGAGTGACTCAGACACGTCCGAGGGGTTTGAGGACACGCAGGGACAGGAGAAAAGTTTTGTAAAAAACAGCGGGATGAAAGACAGAGATAGCTGCGCGGACGGACAGAGGGACGAGGACAGGAAAAGCCCCACAGCAGAGCCCTTGAGGAATCTAAACCCAGCACAAAAGCCCAAAATTTGGTCTTTGGCCGAAACAGCAACGACACCAGATCATCCGAAAAAGTCTGCAGTAATGAGCAGGACTGCTGTGCAGAGCTCTGTGGGGAACATGCACAACTGGACAAAAATGGCCATTTCTGCTCAGCAGCTCGCATTAACACACCATTACTTTGGACTTAAACAGCCGAGCAACAACGTTATGATTAACAAGTACGCAGACGCCAGGACTCACGCCTTATGAGCCCCTTCGTTATAGACTATAATGGACAGTGAAATAAATATTTTTCGTCGTGTTTTTCTATTTTACATTCTCCGCATGGATAAATGCAATACTTCATTTCCACGTCATAAAACAGTGATTTTGTTGGAGAAAATAAGAGAAAGTGTCTATTGAGTTTTTTACATAAACGAGGCTTTGAATTTGTAACATAGCTATGGATGTTGCCTAGCACTTCCCTTAATATGAGATTATAATAGAGTAAATGTTTATATTGCTAACTTATCCACCTTTTCGCTGTGTTTATTTATCAGAGCCATGTGAACACCCTTTTCTGTCATCAGTCCACTGAATGAAAATGTTGAATGAACAAACCACACTGCAACAATTTAGGTACATATTCTGGAGGGGGAAAATAATGTTTCGTTCAGTTACTGACATGAAAAGAGCATGGTGCCTTTTTACACACTAATGAGATCCATATCCTGCTTTAAGACTGATCACAAAACAAATATTCGCAAACGAAATAGTTTAACAAAACCTTTTTTAAATTGCTGAGCCACATATTTTCCACGGCAATTGCAGTTTTATTTTTAAAATTAATTTGACAAATATACTGTGGTTATTTCTGAATGCATTTATTTCTCCATAATGTAAAAATATTTGTTTTGAATTAGTTTTACAAGGTACAACACCTCGACCATTATCGAATATATTTTACGCGTATATTGTTTAGCACGATATGAAAATCATATTTTGTGAATCAAACATTAAACTCGTTTCTTTTATAACTGGTGTACATTACAAATTTTGCTCATGTTAATTGTTTTTAAAAGCAAAATGAATTTTACATACTTAAAATATTGTACAAAACTATTTTTAAAAAATATATTAAACGCAAACACACTTTTACACAAATACACAGGCACAAGTTATGCTTGTGATTAAATGGCGGTCAATTAAAAATCATAGAGCTAGATAATAAATAAATAAATAAATAAATAAATAAATAAATAAATAAATAAAAACATATATTAGTAGAATATAACATGCAGCAGTTACAAATAAAGTAGCTGTTTAGGTGTAGAACTCACATACTTCACCGTTTTCTGGATATTTTTTTAGATATGGCTAAAAATAAATAAATAAATAAATAAAACTCTTTTCTTATAAGTTTCTAAGTAAGGGCCTGGAAGATGGGCTATGCAATTTACATAAAAGTTGAAAACTAAGACTGGATAAACAATTGAACACTTTTCACTTAACATAGCATCAAAAACCATACAGATGTTCAAAACCATATAACCTACTAAATAGTACTAAATGCTAAACTGTATTTCAAAATAATGGGCCGCATATCGGCTTTAATACTTCAATGCATTATCTATGGTAATATGCGCTTTTGGTGGCCTGTACTGTAGAGCAATGCTATTTATTAAAAAGCAATTTTGAACTTCTTTACACACTTAAACTGCGCTGACCTTAAATTTGAATGGTTTCATAAATAAAATTCAATAACGTTAAGTTAATAAAGCGTTTATAAAAGCACTTCTGCTAGGATAAAGAGGAAGATGTTTGCTGTGGGAACAGGTGGGGTATTTTACATTAGAGCTCCCTCTACAGGAAGTCCTCAGAGGTCGTTTGATTTCCATATATGATGGAGTGAGTACATTCAATTTAAGCAAATTTTCTGGTTAAAAGAAAGAAAAAAAAAACGTTCTGCTCCCCACCATTAAACCTAATTTGCCTTATTTTATCTAAGATAATCATACTGTCACATCTAACACCAGATATTAGCATATCTGACAACATATTACCCTCAAATATTACTAAACAAATTGTCTTCTTGTTGAATAAATAAAGTTTTCTTATTAGAAACATGCTAAACGACATAAAAGATGTCAAACATTGAAGGCATTGTGCTTTCAGAGCTTTTGGTTGGGTGAGAAAAGCAGAGGACAAAAAGGCAGTGGACGTGTCACTCGGGTGGACAGGCTCTATAGAGAGGGAGGAGGCCCAGATTTCATGGCCGTTTATGAGTGAGCATTCTGAGGGGACTGCATTCAGGGTTACACAATGGGGAATCGTCTGGATGCAGGAACAGGAGGGCAGACGGGGGGCCTGCACCATTCACCCATCACCAGGCTGAAAATTCCTCGCTCTACTCCCACAACCCCTTTCAGGAAAAGTTACAGGACAATTATGGTAATAGTTCCGCTTTGTCAAGGGTAAAGGCGAAGGCCTTAGAGGCCAGAGAGTTCTTATTCCACTTGACATTTACACTGGCCCGCTCTACATATACTCACAATTTGGCTGATACAAGGTGCCGGCTCATGAGGAACACAGCTATTACAGATCGGATTGGAGGAGGGCTTAAGGACATTTCCTGGTAGCACACTGAAATAGCAGCTGATATGGAACTAGGCTAGTGTCAACCGTTTAAAGTAAGTAAATTCTAACCTGACAATTAATCAGTTAACTAGGAGGAGATGGGAAAACAACTTCTCTTATTGCTTGCAAGGCTGCACATTATTCATTATAAAGGCCCCGAATTTAGACGCAGTGTGTGAACTAATAAGACACAGTTTCTTCGTCACTTGAGAAAATGTGCTGGCAGTCATCTAACATAGTGGTGCCAGTTTCAGCATGGTGGCTGCTGGCCAAGCTGTGAGCTCAAGTCAATGAGTAACACAGTATGAATCTTCATTTCAGCTTCACAGCTGTTCCTGTTCTTCTTTGTTCTGGCCTATATTTCATGCGCCGCATTATTTGTATTTGGGACTTTTATGTATGAAAAATCAGCTTGTCTTTGACTTAAAATATGTGGACAGAAACCAATAAGTGATATCTGTCCCAATAATGTGTGTATGAGCTTTACTGTCAGAGAGTTTTTAACTATAGACTATAAAAAATACATTTTGATTCATCTCCGATGAAAGCATAAAAATCTATTTGGAGCAAGACTGTGAACAAATATCCCAGACTTCCCTTTGTGTTTCCCTGCAATATTCACAACACTCTGTGGAAACTCCCATGACCTTGAGAAATGTGTGAGACCTTAGATCACCGTACAATTAAACAATCAAACATTAAAAATAGGACTCTCTCAAAGGGCTGCACCCCATATGACCATGGGAAATCGCATGGCTAATATAATTTTACAGGTGGATACACAGGAAGATTGGGATGTAATTACCTGTATTAAAATGTCAACCTCGAAGAATTCCCAAGAGTCCTCCTCATTCCATGTTCAGGATGGATTCAGTAAGTATCATGTGTAGGGAAAAATACACAGTTGGTGGATTTTACACGGTGAGTAGAGGCGATTTTCAGAGATAAATAAACAGGGAATGGGATGCTGAGGTAAAATCCACATCCAGTGTAATTAAGTGGCTTGAAATTGTTTTCTGTCATTCATGTATATTAAAAGCAACATTGTTGTAGTCATATAGCAAGTTTAGAAGAGACTGACCAATGATTGCAACCTAAAGGTTTTTTTTCTTCAGTTGGTCCCAGAAGGGTTCTCTTTCAGAAACTATAACCCATTTAAAAAGCTATTATCCAAAGAACGCTAGATGAACATTTTAAAGAAAGCTGGGTTTCTGTACAATTTCTGTAAAATATATTGTAAAAAATTTTAACATTCTTCATTATTTTTCTATTTTTTAATTATCTTATATTTTCTACTTAAACATCCATGATAACAAGCAAACTAAGAATTTCATTGTCAAAGGAACTTGTGCATTCCATAATAAAGTCCTTGAATCTTTCTACTGTCTGAAGGTATTATTTCAGCCTTAATGCCTTGCTGGTACTTTATAGTCATTCTTTGGCAGGACTGCAATCCGATGGGACAAGCTCTACCTGGAGCTGTTTTCCTTTTAAGTGTGTACCATTTCTCTCTCACTCTTTTTCTCTTCCTGACACCCTGTCACAGCAAGTTCTCAAACACATGTGTGCATGACCACTGCAGCTGTCCAACACCCTTCACATAGTCCCACTAAAATAGCACCGGACTAACCAGGCCACTAGATCATCTGTGTCCCAGTATGTGACTCCTCTTCTGGGTAGAGGATGAGGTGTGGCCTGCTTGCTCGTGGAACATGTCTGGCCCTTGTGTTGGCTTTGACACACACACTCTAATGAAAACCAACACAGAAACACAAGGTACTCATGAGGACGGCTGTAACACAGACATGCATTATTTTGTTTTGAGCGTATTTGGGTGGTACAAGGTTTATTGTCACATAATGTGGCTTGAAACATATGATCAATAAGATATTTAAACATGACAGGAAAGATGTAGAGTTTTTTTTTATATATATATATAAAGAGATCTCCAGAACAGCTTATCATGACTATAGCTCTGGACATCTTCTGCGATGGGAAAATCATCTTTCTGTTTCCAGATCAATACTTTAATATATATCTATCTTTTATTTAACAACAGAAGGGACAGAAACAGAGTAGACAGTTTGTAGAACTCATTGGCCTCATTCATAATTACAGCTACACATGTAAGACCAAGGGCAGTCTAACAAAAGATTTGGTCACGAATGGAAGCCAAAAAAAAAAAAAAAAAAAAAAAAAAAAGATAGCAACAAGGGGACAGGAGAAATCTCAAAAGGCTTTGAAAGTAGTATACAGCCCTTAGGCTATCCTTTCTCCTGCCATATACCTGAAGAAAAAAAAAAAAAAAAACATCGTAGCCAGAGGACGTTGTGGAATTCAGCTTAAATTAAATATGAGCTTGTTTCACCAAGTGAATAAACTAGTTCTTGCATGCTGCCAACCTTAGTGAATCTAAACATTATTTATATTCACATAATTATGTCTTAATATTATTCCCTCACCTGGGAGCTAGTTTGATATGAGGGTGTAATGTAATTATAATCACAGACAGAGCAAGAGGTCAAAATTTCTGTTTGGAGTCAGGATTTCAGTTTGGAGCGCTTTGCTGTTGAGTCTAGGTAGAGCAACGATGCTATGATGTTTCCATATAAATTTTTTCTTAAAGGTGGAACTTTCTTCAGAAGTGTTCTCTGGCTCCTTCCTCTCCCTGAAGCCTGGCAGGGATGCAGGAGCGTGAACATGAGTGATGGTCAGTTTCAAAAGAAAATACACAACTTTTAAAATATCTTATCAAATGGACATCTTGCTGAGCTTGAGAAAGAGAATATTTCATTAAAGGTCTTATTATATGAAAGGCCACACTGTTATGGCCCATGGTAACATAAAGAATCTACCAATCCACTGCAGCTGTTCAGGTCTAGTACTAGAGAAAGCAGAAGATACAGACAAACACAATGGGCTGTCCAGGTTTCTCAGCAGGATGTGTTTTATTTATTTGCTGAGCTCGTGGGTGGATGAGAGGCCATATTTGTCAGGTGAATAAGAGGAGAGGTATTGAAGTGTATGAAATATTCACAAAAGCAGTAATGATTCCTCTGACAAAGCAAAGGGGCACTGAGAAGAGAAAACTGGAGGTGGAGAATAAGAGAGGTGGATAAAAAAGCTCCTGGCTCTTTTTCCAAGAGAATGGCAGACAAAAGAGCAGAGATGCCAAATAGATTCCTTTCAGATGCCTCTTTCGTGTCCTCCAGTGGCATCAGAGTACAGCAGTGGTTATGAATCAGACCATTTCAACGCACTTGACAGACGGTAATAAATGTGCTAAAATTCTATTGTGTAAAAGGCATCTCTGAGGGAGAATCAAAAGAACGTCACAGAGGCATGGGCATCTCTGGTCACATTCATATTTATGACTATTATTACTAAAAAGTGCAAATTCATTTTCTTTTCACTGCATTTGAAGAAGAAAGATGAAATGAAAATTTAAGTACTTTTTGCTCCTTCAGCCATGTATTACATAAAGGGGCAGGGGAAGAAGAAAGAGGACGACAGAAAGAAAGAGAAATGAAATAGAAATATCGAAATTAAACGAATTTTTTCCCTCCCTCTTAAAGTTAATAAAAACAAAACAAAAAATGCAGCTTGTCATGTTACAGAGAAAGCACAATCCCCTGTCCTGAAGACTTTCCCATAGCAGAAAACTTAGTGATTGTTACGAAGCGCTGTAACAGTTTCTGTTCTCCTAACAGAAAACTTCATCATATCACTAGCTTAAAAATGTATTATTATGATGAGTGTACATAATCCACATAGAATGAAATTCCCTCTGAGGATTGATGCTTTACCATACAAAGATTCTGTACAAAACAAAACAAAAATTATTTTGCACCTAAAAGCCATACACCCATAAGAAAAAACATTATTTTGTAGCTAAAAGGGAAGAAAGCACAAAAATATTTCAAACATATCTGCATAAAGCTTAAAACTCATAAGTAAACTTTTGGATAATAAAAATATATAATATTTGAGATATCACTCTCCAAAATATATTTATGGCTAGAGAACTCTGGATATCTCTCAAACCATAAGATTAAAGTGGCATGTTGTTACAAACCTATAAAGAAGTCTAGAGCCTTGCATAACCAATAAAACAAACAAACAAACAAACACACACACACACACACACACACACACACACACACACACACACACACACACACACACACACACACACACACACACACACACACACACACACACACACACACACACACACACACACACACACACACACACACACAAGGTGTCAAAGCTGATGGACAACAACATTTGTCCATTTGTCAAATGCATAAGAATAAGTGTGCCCAGAGGCTGTTGGCTACATAAACAGTGGTTAATGAGCCCAGTCATGAGGTCAACACCCACTAATGTGGCAGAAGTGGAACTGATAAGTTGCACTTAGTGGAATAAAACTGGAGGGGCTGAAGTAATGGCTGAAGTTTAATCAAATCTCTTCAGTAGGAAAATTTCAAATCGATTTACTGTTATTTGTGTAGCACTTATAACAGACACATCAGCTCCCCTCCAGCCCATTCTGCAAGCCATCACACAAGCATTTACAATTTCATTTCATACTGGATATAAAGTTAGTGTATTATTTTACAGGTAATAGTGAGTTTCATTCCCTAGCATACACACATTACCCCATCCAACAATAAAAACATCAAGTAGAAATAGTGAGAAAATCAATCAACAACAACAACAACAACAACAACAACAACAATAATAATAATAATAATAATAATAATAATAATAATAATAATAATAATAATAAAGAAACATTCATCAAAGTTTTGCCCCTTCCAAGCCTGGCTGCAACTACACAACAGACAACTGAACTGTCATAAAGAGAGTAATATATACAATAACCATAATATCAAATCATGTTTGTGCATACAGGAACCTCGTACTAAAATCTAGGTAATGGGATTTAGTGTAACGAGTAATTTGTAAATGTTAATCAGCTCATAGATACAGTGTGTTTGTGTACAAGAGGCACTGTGGTGCTGCGTTGGACCTGGACAAAGACACTTTATATTCACATATAATATTATTGAGAGTAAATTTACAAAAACATATGTAACATGCTGTGTGATGAAGCAGAATGAAACTCAGCATGTTGCTTATTAAGGGATTTTCAAAACTTGTTACGGTGGTTTGATTCAGGGGTTAATGCACAAGCAGACAGAAAGGGATAACCTATCATATATTATATTGTGATCTGCTGAATGCTTTCCTGTTATTGGCCCACTGCTGCAACACCTGCATAAATTAGAATGAGTTTAATTTAATTTAGATGTATATGAGGAGTACATTGGGATGCATCATATGCATATGACATGGAAATGTGTGACTTGAGGGCGAGGCATTTTTCCACGCCGCTGAAGCCGATTCATCAGATGTATAGTATGTATGAATAGTTTCATGAATCACAGGCAGATTCATTCATATTGCCATTCCATGCACTCAACATCTGAGCTCTTTTCTATGAAACTCTGATGACTAAGGGCCATCTTTGAAAGGGTCACTCTGTAATGAGCAACGGTGACAGAGAAAAATGTCTTGAGAGATTATGATGAAGAAACAAAGAACCCAAGACTGAGAAGAGGAGTCCATCCTCCCCTAGGCAACAGAGGATGGTGAAGCTAAACAGCTGTATTTGGATCATACAGAGGACACACAATTCGTTTACCAATGTCTTCTAGATCTAAGCGGTCTATTGATTTAGAATTATACAGGACTTTGGAGATAACAGAATAATCAAGGATACATAGATATCTCATACAACACAAGTCCTTGATTGATTTAGAAGAACATGAGGATCTTGAACATATGAGGTTCACTGTTAAAAATATTGTGGTATTTTTTGTGGTACAAGCATATTCATATGCTATGACCACATTGAGCAATTGGGCGAACAGCAGGAAAGAGTCAAACATAATACAAGACCATAAATAAGTAGATTAGCATTTCTCTGAGTTGTAGTTATCAAGTGTGGTGTTGTAGAGTCACAAAAATGGGGGCAGTATATAGAGGCATGACCAGGGGGCATAACCTGACCTGGGCATTAGGGGATGTAGCCCCAAAGATTTTTTCTTTAGACCTGAATAATTCTCCACTTGGAGCGGTTTGTTACTACGTAACTGAACGTCAGTAAAAGAAGACCAACTGTAATTTTATATCTTCAGTGAACAGAGGCGAGACCAATCAGATACAGGAAAATACAGAGAAATACTTGTGTCTTATTGGTTGACAGATCTCAATTCTGCCAAACACTAGCTCACAGAGTGTGAGGAAAAATGGAAATATGCAGATTTTTTTTGTATTTAATTTTTAATTTTTTAACCAGTAAAGTGGTTGAAAGTGAAACACTAACATCCTCTGGTGCTGAGCAGGAAAAAAAGGTGTGTAAATGTCTATATGAGTTCCAGTTGAACACGTGAACATGATATGAGCAGAGCATAAGGACAGATAATGTACTTTGCATGGCACTGTAGCAGCTAAACCCATATAATGATAGCTTAGCTGTGCCTCCTCTTGGCTAAGGACACCAAACTACCCTAGTCTCAATACATAGATAGCCAGAAAGTTTTAACACCCAAGGCAAGCTTTATGATAAATCCAACTTTTTGTCCAATTTTGACATTTTTTAAGCAATTAACCCTTACATGCAAGAAAAACAAATTGTATGGAAACAGTGTATTTAGAAGTACGTTTTAAAAAGTTTTTTTTTGATGGAGAAGAATCTGGGCTCAGCCCAGGATGATTAACAGTCCAGCTAACGCCCCTGGGCATGACAGTCAAAGAAGGGCTCCATCTGCGTACTGACTGAATCTTACACCCTGTATGTGACAGCATTGATTTTAAACTTCTGCAAGTACAGAGTTAAAAGCCATTCCCATTTCATGCTAGCTGACTTCAATAGCATGTGACAAACAGGAAAATGGAGTGAAACTATGAACTGCACAGACGCAAGGTGACAGGAAATCATTACAGACATCATCTGTATGAATATTTAATGAAAGGACATTTGGTCTACTGCAGGTGGACAGGAGCAACGGCATACATTAAGAATGGATAAAATATGAGCACGGTCTCTAATACGAACTTCCCGATCAAACACAATTTTGTTCTAGCTGTCAGTCTTACATGACGTGTTTTGTGTTTATAGCTTGAGGATATAACGTAACGCCATCATTCAGAATGAAATGCATTTTACAGCAAACGATGTCTATTACACATCTATTACATAGTTATTATCACAGAGAGAACATGTGCATCATCTTGAGACCCAAACGCAGAGCTTTTTCTCAAAGTGTGTCAAAGTTGTGACAGCCTGTGATAGGACTGCTTCCACACAGCACGGCTGTTTCCAGCAGCAGCCCGAGAGCCCTCTGATCCATAATGACTAAGAAGTGCAGTGAAGACAACGCAAACATCTAAATAGGGAAGAAAAATATGACAGTGTAAGACGGGACTCTGTGCCTGGGAGTCGTCTTCAGGGCTGCCAGTGAGTGATGCTCTGTCACTCACACAAACGACTGCCATCATCGGCGAAGTCCCAGAGAGCCGCATTTCCTTCTTTATCTAATAGAAAGTAATGACATATACAGGCTGCCAGGCCTCTTTGGCAGCAATTGGGCCCTCTGGGGAGACATTTTGCATCTCTTGCCGCAATAAGAATAAACGCATAGGGGAGTCTATTTGGCTGAGTGTGATGGCTAGCGCGTCACTTATCGCAGCTCAATAAATCTCCATGCCTCACTGAAGAGATGGGAGCAGTTATCGCATCTCGGCAGAGCTCACGTCGCGCAGGCCTCGATGACTGACGGCTGCGCGCATCATCGCAAATTATTTATCAAGGTGGAAGGAGGGGAGGGGTGATGTGATTTAGCCAGACAAGAAATAAAGGAAATCGAAAAATAAAAGAATTACAGAAATGGGGAAATGAAAGGGAAGGGAAGATGGGAAAACAAATGAACATCTATAAGGAGACTGTAGACTTGGCAAAGAAGAAGGGCAAATTAAAACTGGCAAAATGTAAGATCTCAATCAAGAGCGTGATGCTGATCATGCTGTTTTGTCTGAAAGTATTACAGAAATTGAAAATGGAGTTGGATTTTATTGTAGTCTTTCGCTTACCTTACAAGCTTTGGTGGCAAAAAAAATCTTCCTCGGGCTACAAAAATATATATATATGGAAGGCTATGAAATTACTATTCTGTATAATGCAAAGAGCACCAGGTTTATGTCAATTTGTCATTTTAGTCCTCAGATGCATTTTATTGAGTATCAACAAAAGTGTTTGTGTATCATTTATATCTACAGTGACATCCACCTATAGTATGTGAGAGAATATGTGCAGTATAGACATTTGCTTAGCAGGTAGAAATGATGCATCCAGGCCTCTTGTGTTCCCCTGAGCCCCCTGCTCCCAAGCCCTCTCATTACAACCAAGCTGTATTCTCCACCGCTGTCACCTCATGAGGCAACATCTCTACACTAACACTGCATTCATTGCGACCAGTGGGACAGCAGATCTATATTTAGGGGAATGAAGTGTAAATATAATCAGTACTGTCACACACCTTCCCAGGCTTCAAGGCCCATTGATCATTAGCTCCCTTCAAATACCAGGTAGCATTTAATGTCGGCGGAGGGGAAATAATAAGGCTAACAAAGATGAATAATTGATGTGTTTGCGGCTACACATGCAGGGCGAGCTTTTTCATCGTTATTGTTGACTGTTAGGAAGAATCTGGTACCGTCTGTGTCAGAAGAAGAGGAAAATGTGTGCACAGTTCATTATGCTCCAAACAAACAACGGAGAGTGAAGTTCAATCTGAGCGGCTCCGTCAGATAAAAGCAAGCTGTCACTTTGTACTAATGAAATTTTTTCATTTGTTTGTTTTTTCGCCAACGACACGCCTCAAATGTCATGTCCACCCAAGCAGCAGCCCCTCATTACTGCTGGTAATTAACTCGATATCTGACAGGACCGCCAGCGCTAACCAAACTGAAGCTAGCTCGCCAGTGCTAGGACATGCTAATAAATCAGTGGATGACAGACACGCTACATAATGGGAGGCAGATGAAAAAAAAGAGAGAAGAAATGTTGATGTGAAATGTGGTTATCTTTGAATGCAGTAGGGGGCAGGGAGGGAGGATGGGAAACTCTCATATTAATGCTCTCTTATTGGTTGATATGAGGAGGCTTTTCACAAGGTGGATGTCCAAGCGTTGAGAGAGAGAGGGGCATAGGGAGAAAGAGACTGAAAGTGGGGGCGGGTGGGGGAGAGGAAATTACCTGGTGTCATGACCTCGCTCTAGTTCACAATCTAATGATGAATACTAGGCCGGTGCAGCATGGCAGATTATCCCAGTGGGGACCTATAAGCCTTTGGCTTGATTTATGGCATATTTATCCCCCTCTATCTGAGGGATGTCACCTCGATGGAGAGGGAAGGAGTCTGCGAGCAGAAATGACAGGGGGAGAATTTTGTGGCCATAATTGTCAATCATCGCGGAATATGAGCTCCAACCCCTTCCGTTTTCATATTGGTGCCACGATAAAGTTGTCGTCAAAACCATGAGGGCTTCTAATGCCACTGAGAAAGGAATAATATTCACATCATTCTTTCCCTCACTCGCTGGGAGAAAGGACCTGTGTATGGTATAAGCCCAGAGGCAACCTAGAACCCAAAGCTGTGACATTAGTGCTGAGTATATATCTGCAAATGCTCCATTTTTCATTTTTTCGTGAAGAGTGTGATTAGATTAGATTGGGAATCATTTGTATTGCCTGTCTAGGAGGTTATAAAAACATTAGTCAGTCTGCTGCCTTTAGCCGTGGCCCCACAGGAGCAACAGTAAAACAGAATCATCAGGGAAAGCACGGGTCAGAGCGAGAACACCCGTACTCTGATGAATATACAGACCACCAACTTCACGCCTGTCCATTTTAAATCCCAATTGAAGCCATTTCAGCTGGGTTCAGTCTTAAGTAGGGAACAGTCCAAAATCTATAAAGAATGAATTCATATGGTTTTCAAGCACTCAGTTTAATTGTTTCTTGTGAACTGGAAAACAGGTTGAAGTTTCAGTTGAAATGATTTCATACTGAGCCGGTATTGATTACGTTATGCGTTTCTGAGACGGGAGTTCAGATCATTCAGTTCCATCACCTGAGTGAAGATTGCAGTGAAAGAGGAATCCCAGGCTGGAAATTATCCCCATTACTCTGTGCACTCAACTGGAAACCTCATTAAGCTATGTATAATCCTCTTAATCAAAGCCATTGCAAAAAGAAGCAAAAAAGTGATAGCCATTATCGAAACATCCCTGAACTCACAATGTTTCTTTTCTCGTATAATTAGAAATAAGGTACTGGATAAGGTTCCAGACAAAGAACTGCTCCCTCTGTATATCAATATGCTCACTGAAACGTTTCAGAGAAAAGGAAAAAAAAAGTGCAAAAGAATATTAAATCAAATCTAGAAGCAATGTTGCCTCTATGAAAGCCTGCTTGTGATTATTGCATAAGAGTGTCTTGTCATAGAGTGAGCCTGAATTGTATTAATGCAGCTGCACACCTCTGTATATACAGAGTACCTGCCCACTTCCGCGTTGACAGACTGTATGGCTAATTAAAGCAATAGATGTGCAGATGCCGGCGTGTTTCTACTGTGACACATGGTGCAAGCACATAAATAACTAGTCATCTGCCTAGTGCATCTAAGTGCCTTCTTTAGTGCAGTGCTTTTCATTTTTTACACCTGACAGCACAACGATCAGAGCTCATCAGTAGCAGCTGGTTGAGGGAGAGAGAAAGGGAGGAAGGGAAGGCTTCAGAGAGGGCTGCATGCGCCTTTTGGTAATTGAGGGGAGATTACACGGTCTTTCAACCATGTAGTTGGTCATCACAACCCATTAACCATTTATATTAGATGCTGCTCCACAGTGTCAACAATCGTTTAGAGGACAGATGAGGTTCAATAGACAAAAAGGCAGTTTTTGTAATTGTAAGAGCAGCAATTTGTTAATTATTCAACAGAATTCATAGCAGTCATAAACTTATTAATGACAATAACAGAGAGGTGCTATATATAGTTAAGATGTATTACTTCCAAAATGCTAAATTCCCCACCTCAAAACACCGGTCATATTTTGTGCCATAAAGTATCTGTAGTCCTACCTGACTCTGTCTGTAACACTCAATTGAAATACTTATTGCTTCTAATCTAATACGTGAAGAACATTACCTTTGAGTACAGCAGTTTAGCAAGCACTCTCACACAACTTAAACACATCAAATATGTGGTGCCATTCGTCTCATGAAACACACGAAACAAGAATCAATGTAAATCAGTCTGCCCAAGTCATTATTAATACTATAAGAAAGTGCTAATTAAGTTACTCTGGTCTAATGCTTTAACCAAGAGGCTGAAGTACTGTAATCGTGTTTCAGGCAAAGCAGAGTTAACCTCTCAGTGGCTTATTTTCCCAGTCAGAGCTAATCGATTGGAGGCGCTTGCTAAGGTCAAAATGGCCACCCTCTTCATTTCCCAAACAACCTGACCCTGAGTCAGTACACTAATGAGCTCATATTACACAGAGATCAATGGCATTGGATTCTCATTGGCAGTGGATCAGGCCTGATTCAATAACACTGAGTGTCTGACCTCAGTAAGAGACGATGCAGTAGCTATCAGCGCAATGAAAGAGTCAAAAAGTGTTTTGCAAACTCCTGATGTGTATTTTTAAGGAGGTTACACATGGAAGGCAGTTTGTATATCTGAAGTAGCTGAATTTTTGCCATGGGAAATCAAATAACTAGCTAAAACCCATCTCTTTCCAAAGACAAGCATACAAAAAAGGCTTATATTTCAATAAACATTACACTTAATGCAACATTCCTAAACAGTAGAAGTGTAATTCCATGCTGAACTTAAATATATTTATATAATATGCTGCACTGCTCTAATAATATATTATTTTCAAATATGATACTGCATGATACTGCTGTACTCCATTGTGAGTCCACTGTAGTTATTACCTCAAAGGTCATCAGGAAAGGTAATGAGAAACCATTTTAGCAGTCTGTCAAACCCCTCTCCTATGGGGCTCCTTAACATTCGTTAATTAACTCACTAACTCTGTGATAATTCTTGTATTTACAGGGCTTGTCTCTCCGGTATGCAAATATATTACAGGGTGCTACTGAAAGTCTTCCTCTTGTCTGCCCTTTAATATATATATATATATATATATATATATATATATATATATATATATATATATATATATATATATATATCTGAATACATCTGATACCTCCAATTTGAGGTATATTATTTTTGCTTTCTCTTACATGTCTTTTAAAGTTTCACTCTGTGAAAATGTAAAATCCCAGACCTGAAACCAAGATCATCATTATATTGCTCAGCACCAGTGGCCACACAAAGTTGGTCTCTAATGCCTTTTCACCCTTTTAGTCATATTGTCACAGACAACATTTTCTAACTGTCTAAAATCATTTAATTGCTCTCTCAGTTTTAACCACTTAAAACAACTGTCAATGTGTCTTTACACAGGAGGAAGAAAAAGACACAAGAGCTGTTAATATAAATATTAAATAAATAACTGTAAAATATAGGACAGCAAAAATAGGCACTCAGTTGATGTTTGAGAGAAAGAACTTCCCCACTGTATTAATGTCATGATTATCAGTATTAATGACAATTGCATGAGAATGATGAATGAAGTGTTTCAACTATGGCAAGAGAGTTGGCTTCTTTTATCTCCTCAGTATTTTCCTATATGGCAAAGGTATCTGACGTATATTATTGTTATTTGTGCCAAACATTATTTATAAAATTGCTGCATCAATACATTTATTTCACATTTGAAAAAATCAGAGCTGATTGCACAATACTACAGCAAAAATAAATATGACAGATCCTGTTTA
The DNA here is from genome assembly GCF_001660625.3 of Ictalurus punctatus. Lineage (NCBI taxonomy): Eukaryota > Metazoa > Chordata > Actinopteri > Siluriformes > Ictaluridae > Ictalurus > Ictalurus punctatus. Next base: position 14,715,981 of record NC_030429.2, read on the forward strand.
TAGAGAAAACAAATGTCATCTAGGTTTTCAAAATTGGAGAAACAAAGAAGCGATAATACAAAAACAATCTGAACCTGTAACAAATATTGTTGCAAAAAAAAAAAAAAAAAAAAAAAAGGCAGCTAAGAAAGTCTTACTGCCCCGGGGCTCACCTGCATTGTGCTGCCTAAATGGGGCTGATTCATTTTTCAGCTGATGGAGGGAGACATCCGCACCCTGGGCAGCGGAGCTCTAGTCTGGCCCTGAGTAAATATAGAATTTGTTATTCAGGGTGACAAGCCTCATCGCACTATCAGTGACATTTCAATCAGAAAAGGATTATCAGGAATACTCAGACTGTTCCCTGCTTCAAATTCTAAGCTCCCTCCTTTGTATTATGGTGTGCTCTAATGGTATGTTATGAGGTAGTTACGTCCATGGCAAATTGAACAGTCATGGTTATATCAGCTACACTGGCATGGGTATTTTTGTGCCAGGAATTAAACACAAATATAATTGTCTGTGACAAAAGTTATTTAGGACTGTCATCTGGGAGTAACTTGAAAGCTTATAGAGGACTCAAGCTTGAAATGTGAGTTCAGTTTGTTCAGCAGTTTGATATTTAAAAATATTTAAAGCCTCAACAAAAACAATGCAGTATATTTTACACAATTTAAAGCACAACTGCACATTTCTGTAGTGGTTTACACATAAAAAAAATAAAAAAAAAACTTTCCATCATTACAGTAGGTTTGTGTGCAAGTGCGTGTGAGTGTGTGTGTGTGTGTGTCTCATTACCGCTGATGAGTTTGGCACAGCTGTGTGAGGGGATTAGATGGAAATACACAGGAAGTGTCTTTGACCCAATATTTAGAAGTCGCTGGCCTTGGCCAAACTGACAACACTGAATCCCAACAGCATCTAGCATACTAACCCCACCGGGAGGACAGTCTGTTCACCGATTCCTAATTATACTCCATCTGACACCACTGTCCTCTGCCAACACACACATACACACACACTTACAGTAGCTCCTACATTAATGTTCCCAGTGTTTGCATTAGGAACATCAGAATACCCCATATAAGCACAGGCACAAAATAAGACGCTACATATTGCTACTAATATGCCATTTCTTAAATATACAGTTCAGAATTATTGGCACCCTTTAGAAAAATGAGCAGAAATTATGCTAAGAAATACACATTATACACAATAATTATTACTAATTTTTTATTTTTATTGCAAAAAAAAAAAAAAAAAAACTATTATATGGGCAACTAACAAACAGTCTACTTTAAAATAAATAAATAAAAGTTTCAATCCAAAATATATGTGCCAAAATAATTGACACTCCTAAGGAATATTTTAAATAAATGCGAACAATTTGTCATTTGTGAAAAGCAAAAACATTTGATTATTTGTCATTTGCTCTCAGACCTCAGGAACTCTGTTGGTGTCTTTAACCATGTCCTGTTTCCCTGGAAAATTTTATATTATATAATATATAATAAATTATATTTATATATATATATATATAAATATATATATATATATATATATATATATATATATATATATATATATATATATATATATATATATATATATATATATATATATATATATATATATATATATATATATATAACACATAAAATCCTTTTGTTATCCACTAGCATAAGAAACAGTAAAGGATGGTAAACAAAATTACATACAATTTCAATTACATGAAAATGCATACACAGTTAAAAGGCACAATTAGGACGATAACAAAATAAAAAGGTTACCAAATAGTTGGAAATTTGTCAGGAATTAGAAAAGTCCCCAAAGATCACAGAAATAGAGCTTCAAGATTTAAATTAGATCACAGTAATAGATCTGCAAGATTTAAATTATTCTTGTGTTTGTCAGCTTTTCCCTTTCATAACAATCTGCTTCCTGGAAGCATCTCACGAAATGCAGCACCTGAACTTCGCCAAGTGTTGTTAGAACTATAATTGGCATCATGTGCTGTGGTCAGATGAGATCAAACTTTTTGGTCATGTACACCATCAGCATTGTGGTGACAAAAGGGCACTGAATAAAGGAAAAGGACCTGATACATGCTGTAAAATATGGAGATGGATCAGTGACGCTTTTTGGCTGTTTTGTGGCTGGGGTTTCAGAGTATTTTTTGAAGACTGAAGACATCATTAATTCCAAGTACCATTTCAGCCGAAAGCTTGGTTGCCTCTGCCAGGAGGTTCAGACGTAGCAAAAGATGTGTTCAGCAAGATGATGAGCTAAACCTTTGGTCTAAATTGGAAAGGGAGATCCATAGGCACAAACCTAAGAATATAAAGGAGTCTAAAATGATCTGCATGGAGGAGTGGATCAAGATCCCTCTATAAGTGTCTCCAACATTACAGTAAGTACTCAATGCTATTATTCTCTTCAGGGCAGGCTTCTTACAATATTAATGTCTAAAGGTTTGCAGCAGAAATTGCATTACTTTTTGAGTTTGAAAAAAAAAAATCACAACAGCATAAAAAAACTATTCAAAATCCTTGTAATTTTGAGAGCTTAAAATGTCAGTAATGAATGTATTATTCTTTTATATATTATTTTTTGTGAGGGTAGTAATAGAAATTCAAAAAAAATTAAATTTACCCCAGGTACAAACTGGAAAGTAAATATAATAACCAAGCACACAAAGTGATTACACTTTTAATGTTATCTACCTTTCTATTAATATTTTACACTGTGAAATATGTAAAGGGAAAATCTTTGAGAAATTGCATAAAATAACCACGCTGACTTTTTAGCTTAGTCTATTGCATCAGATGTATTCTGCCAACATTTGTACTATAAATCCAGGGATAACATGCTCATTACCTGAGATCCAAGAATAAGACAGAAATAATGTGCATCTGCTGGTGAAGGGGTGTGTGTGTACATGACTGTTAAGTCATACATACCATTGCACGCTGGTAGAGCATGTTCCTAGAGATCTCATCTGATTAAAGCTAGTTAGCAAAGGCCGCCCAAGCCCTGCGCTGTTAAAGCCAGAGTAATTAAAGAATAACAGCATGCCACATTGGGCGACAGCAAATGGCATCATATGTTAACCAGTCCAGCAGACAGAGTGAATGTCATTTGGCATAGACCAGGCTAAGTGCAAATTAAGCCAGGGTAGCTGTCCTTACTGTATATTCAGCTACAGCCACCTGACTATTACTGTATCAGGCAAGTGGAATTTCACACATATAATGAATATCATGTGTAAAATAGGAGATATTTTCTGAATTATAGGAAATCTCAATGTACCACTTTAGCATATACTCCATACTGTACTGTGCTTTGGAACTGTTTGCAGTATATATGGAATTGGATTTACACACACCTTGTATTCAATTAAAATACTAATTACCTCTTTGGAGTGCCCAATGATTTTCCATTGGTCTTAATAGATGTTGCACAAGCATAGTGCAAAGCGCTCACTTATTTCCACAGAGTTATTATTGTACCTAATGTTCAAAGATGGAACCTGCAACAAGTGCTAACAGAGGCGGGCACTGTGGCAAAAATCCAGCTGCCCCATATTCGTTCTATGAACATTTTTCATGGAGGAAGAGGTGCAGTTAATGACATGGTTGCCAGACTAGGCTAGTTTAAAAATATTAATTGGCTGCCAAGATCTTGTTGTATAACAAATAATCAGAATTATATCTCTGCAAACAAAGGGGATCTATATTTGTCCATTTCTATTGCAAACATCCATACTCTAGTGAAAATGAAGAGACAGAAAATGGGGATTATGGCATGGATAATGTCTGTAAATTAGTGCACCACAATGACCTTGTTATCCATGCAAGGCTGAGAAAAGAAGAAAACGTGTGGACTAATTTCAGGACTTTTGTGTGGTTTATGAACTGTACTGTTCCTGGATATTTTGCTGAAACAAGGCAAACACACCTGCTGTATAGCACAAACCAAGCCGCTATACAGTATGGCAGACTGTATGCCATTGAGCTCTCAATTGCTTATTATTGGGCTCACGTGATAGTAACATAGCAAGTCAAGTGTGATAACCTCTAGACTTAATTTTGTTTAAGGCTATGTCATTATTAATGTCGTCCAGACCCACTACAATCAATGATCTCGAGCTACTGCTGGATATTCATTTGTTTTGGGTGACGATTCTGTACTTACAAATGCATAATGATGCCAATCGGGATTAAGAGACATAGCACTCTACTGGTTGTATGTTTGGACATTCTGTACAAATGATTCTATCTTCAGAACACTGCCTTAATCATGCAATGTTTTTTAACAAGCAAATTTATTCCTGTTTTTTTTTTTTTTACCCACTTAAAAATATTTTCTATGTCAAATCCTAAGAGTGCTCATAATGATCAAATAATTATCATCTTACCACAAATGAGTCAAAACTACAAATGCTACGAAATGACACCTTTCTCATACGTGCCAGAGTTATAATAGTTGAAAGGCATCAAGCAGAACTGCTAAAGAAACATCAAACAAGAACACTGTCACAGCTGTCGAGCCACTGAAGCCTACTGGTCACCACACACCACCTAAGCACACCAGATCAGACATGGTATCACCAAGGAAAGGCCATATAATAATATGAAAACACACTCTAGATGCAAAACAAAAAAGCAAGGCTAATTACTTCTGAGTGTCTGTTCCTGCCTGGAATAGAAAAAAGCTCCAACAAAGCCAACATTCATCTGCAGACGACATGCTCTGGTGTAAAATTAACGATGTTCGAAGCCACGTCCTGGCAGGAGTGAAAGTGCCGCTACAATTAGCCCTAACGCTGGGATAACAGTGCGCCAAATGGTGCCGTCAGCCCACCGTTTAATTGCCTTGGCACCACTGCCACATATAATCACCTGTCATTACTAACAGAGACTGCATCTGTTTACGCGTCTGTCCGAGGTGCCAAAACGTGCCCATCTTAAGGAGAAGACGGCTTTCGCTAAGACCCAGACAGAGCCCTGAACACACAAGGTCATTCGCTAAATCAGGCATCACACATCTCTCAGTGGGAATAATGCAGACAGCTTTCGCTGAGAGAATACACATTTCAGACCTCATTCTTGCTTGAGACATAAAAGACTAATTTGTGGCAGTGTAGACAAGCTTGCTTTTTCTTTCAAGTCGTATCATCACTGAATAAACCCATATAGGATTATGTGGTCGTTCGTCAGGAAGTCAAGAAGGTAATGTATAAGCCTATTTGCTTTGTACAACTTTGAATAAAAAAGCCTTTGTCAGCATGACAGTCTCTAAAATTCCACCCCACGTTTCAGCCCGTAATAAAAGAAAAGACAAAACAGCCGTGTCAGCTTTGTTCCACCCTACTCCGCCTAGTGACAGGCCAGCCGGCCAACATCAGAGCTTGTGGAATGTAGCACACACACATACTTTGCTAATTGACAGATTGAGGGATGGAATAGGATGTACACACCTGACGAGCAAGGCTGGCGCAAACACCTGAGTGCCCATCTTGGGCCGAGGGGGAGAGGATGGGCATGGGCGCTGATGTATGACTACGGATGGGTGGCACAGCTGTTGGCAGAGCGGGGCACCAGAGGGAAGAACTCTCGCCTGCTGGCCTCACACTGCTGATCAGAGGAAATGAGGGGTGTGGGGGTGTGCTGGTGTGTGTGTAATGTAACGTAATGTGATGTAGCTGACACCAATGAGAAATGGATTAAGATTTGGAGAGCAGCTCTCAGCTCCACTACATTACTGAGTGGAGATGTATTTAGCTACAGATGGGCATAGAGACCTAGTTATCTATGGACTGGTTTAGCCTCAGAAAAGTTGATCCAAACTGACTACTACAGTTATGATGATTGCACACCACACACACACACACAAACACACCCACACACCATATAATACAGTGCATGCTGTAAGTAAATTAATAGAAGAGGACAGCCTGAAGATTGCCTCTGTGGCTTTCTGCCCAGTACCCTAGTAACGACTGGTGTGTGTGTGAGAGAGAGAGAGAGAGAGAGAGTTAGTGTAAGTGCGTTGCTGTGACAGAGAGCAGTCCTGGGATGTGACAGGCCCCCCTGGCCCTGGCAGCCCCCCAGCTTTGACCCCGCGCCCAGCGATACTCTTCCACAATGCGGCCGCTGACAGGAGCAGCTGTGGCGCGCGGCTGAGATTGATGAAATTTTCATAACTGCTTCCCCCGAGTTCTCCTTCACCTTCAGGATAATTTATGACCCACTCGACAGCCTTGAAGAGACAATATGCTTGCCTTGAAATTAACTGTAACAGTCTTGTAGGTTGTAATTAACAGTGGTTCACAGAGTGAAGGAGGCAACCATAACACCAACTGGATCTGCATGAATAATTGATGGTGTTTCCAGGGGAAATTAAGAGCTCCTAATGTTATTGTTTCCGCACACATGTCCACTCTGGTTAAAGTCAAGTCTGCTCGATGTAAATGATAACAATCAGTCTGTGGTCCCAGGGTGCTCCATATCTGGTTATGACAAAGAGGCCGGCGGTGCTGTCCTCTGATCTCGCATGTCAAGTGAGAAGTTTGCTAAAAAGATTGAGCGAGAGAGAGAGAGAGAGAGAGGGAGAGAGAGAGAGACCTTAAAGTGAAACTAATTCCATACTTCAAAATCTACCAGACAAAGGAAACATACTGTTAAAAAACAGCCTGTGAAGGAGCTAAGCCATGTCCTTCCCAAAAATAAGCATGTAACCAAAATGAAAGAAAGCGAAAGCCAGAGCAGATGGGCCTCTCCTCCCAGTTCATTTATCAAACCTTGCTCCAGCAAGCAATACCCTGCCTTTGCTCTATTTTCCTGCCCCCCTACATGGCCTAAACCCCCCTCATCATTTAGTTCAAATGGCCATTATCATGTAATAGCCTCTCCTCAATAAGCCGACATCGGTGTGAAACGATTAGAACAAAAACCCCTACGGCCTGCTCCTGTAGTTCGCTCACTCACACTCACCACTCCCATCTTCAACCGGCCTATTCACACCCCACCACTGTCAGGCAGGTCAGCGTAGGGGCACTTCCTGGGTGGGTGTAAAGATGTCAGATAGGGTCGGAGGTCAAAGGTTACATGCAGTGGTACTCCTGGTCCAAGTGAGTGTAGTGAAAGGTGCTGTCATCAGACTAAACAATAGGAGCAGTGACAGGGGTCTAACCATGTAGACACGTTCAGACACTCTTATCTGAGCTGAAACACAAAACTACTCTGCATATACACAATCTGCAGTGTGATAGGACAGGCCACAAATATAACAACAACAACAACAACAACAACAATAGAATAAATAGAATAATGACACTGATATTATGCAGGTTTCCTCTGAGAAGCCTACCAGGCCAATGGTGCTGTCTAAAACCCTACTCCAAGGTGTAAAGGTCAACTGACTCTCAAAGCTTTGGGGTGTCTCACAATTACTAACAACATTGTAGTCATACTCTGTAGGTCGCAACAGAGAGAGAGAAGTGAGAGCTTAGTTAGTAACCTGATTCACCTCGAGCCCCAAATTATCTTGAGGCAAAAAGGTTACAAGAGTTTTGAAGACAAACACACACATTGTTGCCTTAAAAGTATTGTCAGTGATCCCTTTGTACAGCTAACCTAACCTCCAAACGAGGCGTAGACCTTTCGTTATAGTAATCAGCTGCTGAGAGATACTTTTCAGCATCACCCACCACTCAAATACATTCCATTCAGCTCCAGCCTAAGAATGGCTCTAGTCACAGCCGATTTCATAGAGGCTATATTTGCCTTATCTGAAGCTCTTTGTGTTGCCTTAGGCTTCTTTTGGCACTGTGTTTATGGACAGATGACAACTCCTGTCCTCTGATACAGGTAAGAGACTTCCAAATGACTCCAAGTTTGGGGTGAATAAACGGACATTTAAATAAATGAATTTATAAGACTAGAGGGAGTCATGACTTTTTTTCAATTTTCAATGATTATGACAATTTTCATAAAGTTAGAATTAGGAATTACCTGTCCATTAATAAAAACGATGTGTGATGAGTCAGGTTGCAGATGTTTAATGGCAAAACAGCATGTAAGCATGCTTTCAAAGTCAGCATGTATGATATTGTTCCTTCACTAAGCAATGTGGACAGAGACACTAAAAATAATCTACAGACCAAAAGTTTGGAAGCAGGCAAGTAGCTTTAAATGTTTAAAAAATAAAAAAACAACCATAACACCACAAGCTAATATAAGTGAAAAGACATTTTGTTTCCTAAATACTCAACTGGTTTGCAGTAATAAAATATACTGTATTCACACTTACAAATTTAATACATTTAACTAACCTGATTCAGTTAAAACAGTTTTCAGTTACATCTGACATTGTATGATTCAAGTTGCAATAAAACTAAATAATGTAGGTCTCTCGCATGTATCAGAGGACATGAGTTGTCTAATAATTAATTGCGGCAGACATTTAGCTGAACCCTATTCGATGTGAACAAATATATAATGAACATTTGAATCATACAATGACAGATGTGAATGAAAACTGTTTTAACTGATTCAGATTAGTTAAATGTATTAAAAGTTTTCTTGAAAATCCCATTTTCATGCTTATTTTTAGAAAGTGAATTCAGCTTCCAATCATCTGGTTTACATGTAATGATTTTGTCAGTATACTGAACTATACAAAGTGTCCTCAACAGTTCGTCAATGGTAAACACCTGTCTAAAAAGGCCCTAGGTGGATGGCCAAATTCTGTTGAAGGTATAAAAGCATCAGAAAAGCTTCTTTAGCACGGTGCTATACGATGCTGTTTCTCAAAGTGAGGTCCGAGGACCAACAAGGGGTATGTGATTTTATTTTTTTTTAATTTTGTAAAAATTTTAATTATAGTTAAAGTTATGTTTAATGTTGAATTGTCATAGTTGTTAGCCCGTTTGATTGGTCTCTTGATTTTAAACACACAATACAATTTTTATTATTATTTCTTTTATTGAAGCAAAAAAAAAAAAAATAAAAAATGCTGTCCAACTCCTATCACCCATCTGAAAAACTAATTGCCCTTTTAAACTTAAAATCAAGTTGTGCCACCTTTAGCAGCAATAACTGCAACAAAACACTTCTAATAACTGGAGATCGGTCTTTCACTTACTTCTAGGACTAGGATTTACTCCTGTGCTTTGTATCATTGTCTTGCTGCATAATCCATTTGCACTTGTTTCAAATTAAAGACTGAAGACCGAACATTCTCCTTTAGGATTTTCAGGTAGAGCGCATAATTCATGTTTCCCTCAATTATTGCAAGTTGCTCAAGCCCTGAAGCAGCAAAGCATCCCCACACCATCACACTACCACCACCATGCTAGTAACTACAGGGGCAAATACATTTTCACACAGGCCCAGTTGGTATTGGATAACTTTCTTGCGTCAATAAATAACATTATCATTTTAAAAACTGTATTTTGTGTTTACTCAGGTTGCCTTTGCTTTTTCTTAGATTTTATTTTAATTTCTGAAACAATTTAGTATGAGATATAGACAAAAAATAAGAAATCAGAAATCAGGCAAATACTTTTTCACAGCACTGTAAATATTGTCAAGTTGGACACAATGTGTTCGGTCACTGAAAAGTTGAAGAATAAAAAGCTCTATGACTAATAAATAGGCTCAATATTCAAATATCTAATAAGTAAAAAAAAATTCGAGGTCTCTGTTTGCAAAAAGTTTGAGAACCATATTTGGTTCATTACAGAACTTTTCCATTACATGATTCTTTAAACATGTTTGTTGTTGTCACAAACTGATAATTTCCCACCACAAAGATCCCTCCACATAATGTTAACAATTTTGCTAGGATATGTCTTTAGCTCTGGTACCATCAATCAAAAAGTTTTTTTAAGAAATCAGAAAGAAAGTTACTGGGACCTTTATTTTAAAACTTATACAATGAATCCTTAAAGGCTGCCCTGAAGGAACAAACCAAAGAACCAATCTGGGTGTTAGATGGAGCTTTTTGCACACTGTGCCTTTGATATCAAACTCACTGTTTGCAATTCCTATGATGGAGTATATTTCACAATCCATGAAGTTATACTTAGAAAAAAGATAATAATAACCTTGAACATATAAAACCATAGCATGATTTGAGACACACCAGAACCCACCCTCTTCCAGGTCACCCCTCACCCATTTCCCACTAAGAGTCACCCAGAGTCTTGGGCTAGATCAAAATAACCTTCTCTGTTGCACTGAACACTTTCAAAAGAGCAACATCACTTACATCTGTGTCAAAGTGTGCCTGACAAATACAAAGTGCTATATGAGGTGTAAAACATTTGAGAACATGCCTCTGAATGCTAGAGGATATGGGAACAAAAGTGGCTCTCTAAGGAAAAGTACCAACATATTGGTCCAATAAAAGAGACTGTGCCTGCCTCCTATTTGGAATGCTAGTGATGTCTGGGCTTTTCTTTGTACAGGTCTGCAGCCCTCCATTTAACCAACTGTTGCACTCCCGCTCTGCCATATGCTCTGTATAGAAGAAGTGAGGCAGAATGAGCTGCGTCTTTTTGTTCCACATTGGTTATAAAAAGAGGAAATCTGTTTCGGTTTAGTTCAAACAGACCCTGGGGAGGGCTTGTGAAAAATATTTCAAAAACCACCTGTCTCAAGAATTACGACACCACTTGCCAAAAACAAAGTAGAGAGCTATCTTAAAACTGGGGGAAAAGAGTTAGTCCACTGGTTTGTAATTATACATATTTTTGTTGGAATCAATTAAATTAAAAATATTAAATTAAATCAATTAAAATTAAAAATATTATCAACTAATATTTCTGTCATCTCATTGGCTAAATAATGGACATAAAACATGCTATTCATAAAGCAAACAGTATCACATGGAAAAACAACCACAAAAGCTACCCAATTTCCAGCTGCGTGTGCACTTCTTAATGTGTGAGGGAGGCTTGTCATCGTCAGGCTGGGCGGCGGTATTGTGTTTAGATGTGTCACCAGAGAGGTCGACTAACAGACACATAGGTCAGGAGAGCTGAATATCATTCTCTCCTCCTGCTGTTGCATTCAACTGTCATGGGAATGAAGCAGAGTTTGTGCTGAGGCCTATAGAAGCTTTCTTATTGAGCTAGTGTTAGCCCACCAGAGCGCCACCATCAATGAATGCTATTCAGTGCTTGCTTGCCACTCTGTGATGCACCTCAAAGCACATTTCCTCAACTTTGTGAAAACAAAACAGCATTTATTTGCATCTTGATTATCACGGTGTTATTTGCATTTTCCAAAGTTCTCACCTAAAGTTAAAAGTTAAAAACCCCTTCGGCTAACACTAACCCAGTCTGCTGGCCAATAGACTGAGGTAATGTTAAACTAACTATTCTGTGAAGCAGCACACAGCTCATGACTTACAAAGAGCTGGTGAAAAACATGTTGACCACTTCGCTTCACAAAAGCTGCAGGTCATCAATCGTCACTAGAGGATGACACACACCTGACCCTGCATGGGCCAAGTACAAAAGTCCAGTCCCTACTGAAGCCTGTTAGGACTACATGAGTTCAGGTTGCATAGATGCCCAATTTCATTATTAGTGAGGAAAGAAATAAATATTCATATCCAGACAAAATGAACACAAACAGTCTTTTGTGACTGCGTTCTGATTGATTGGATTTGTCAATTTGAGAGAGAGAGAGTATTGTGCAAAAGTTACGATCTGATTTTGTTCCAATTCATTTAAACTATTTTCTACTATTTTAGAAAAATAATGAAGACATTAACACTGAACCAAAATAACATGGAATTATGCAATGACCAAAAAAAATGTTCAACAGACAGAGTATCTTGGCATCTTCTCAACCAACTTCATGAAGGAGCATCACTCAGGAGATTTAAAGTAAAAAAAAAAAAAAAACAATGATTTGTATATGGAAGTAATTTAATTTTAAATAAAAACTACCTGTTTAATTAAAAATATATATATATTCTTTAAATTGCAATCATTTCAATGTGGTCTTTAAGGGTTTCTCTGAATTTATGACAGTGAAAAATATATGTATATTCGGACGATTGTGTCCAATCTTTTTTATTTATTTATTTATTTAAATAGTGTATTTATAGCTAAACAACTTTCTATGCCATTTGATAAAGCTGCAATAAATAATGGAATTTAAAAAATATCTTTTTATATAAAGAATCGCTTTGAGTCGCTTTTCAACACATTGCTAGTAGTCATCCTGTATTCTCAATCCTCTTTCTGTATCTATAACATCATTATTGCTCAAATGTAATATGTATCAAATTAAGGTAGAGTTCTGTGAAAATGTATTTGCCCCCATGCAGACTTCTTCTGTTTTTGTGTACATCTCATACTAAATTGTTTCATATGATTAAAACAAAATCTAAGATAAAACAAAGGAAACCTGAGCGAACACAAAATACAATTATTAAAATGCTAATGTTATTTATTGAAGTAAAAAAAAGTTTTCCAATACCACCTGTGTGAATATGTGAAACGGCATTCATAATGGACTACACACAACCAGGCCTGATTACTGCAAACCCTGTTCAATTAATCCAACATTTAAATAGAACTTTTTCAACAGCACAAATTGGTTAAAAGGTCTTACCCTGTAACACACTATGCCAAAATTTAAAGAAATTCCGGAAATGATGAAGAAGAAGGTGATTGAAATACATAAATCTGGGAAGGGTACAAAGCTATTTCAAAGGCTCTGAGACTCATCAGAACCACATTAGAGAGCCATTATCTCCAAATGGGAAAACTCTGCACAGTAGTGAACCTTCCCAGAAGTGGATGACCTTCCAAAATTCCTCCAAGAGCACAGCAACTACTCATCCAGCAAGTCACAAAAGAGTCGAGGACAACATCAAAGGACCTACAGGCCTCTCTTGCATCAATAAAGGTCACTGTTCACGACTCTACTATCAGAAAGACACTGGGAAAAAATGGCATCTATGGAAGAGTGTTGAGGTGAAAACCTCTGCTAACCCAGAAGAATATTAAGGCTTGATGATCCTCAAACATTTTGGGAGAATGTTTTGTGGAATGAAGAGTCAAAAGTGGAACTGTTTGGAAGAGAGGGGTCCAGTTAGATATGGCATAAACTAAACTAAACAAAGAATTACACAAAAAGATCATACCTACGGTCAAGCATGGTGGAGGTAGTGTGATGGTGTGGGGATGCTTCGCTTCAGGGACTGGGCAACTTGCAATAATTGAGGGAGACATGAATTCTGCCCTCTACCCGAAAATCCTAAAGGAGAATGTCCGGTCTGCAGTCCGTAAGTTGAAACTAAAGCACAACTGGATAGGAGTGAATCCTAGCCCTAGAACTAAGTGAAAGACTGATCTCCATTTTTTTTTTTAAGTGTTTGGTTGCAGTTATTCCTGCTAAAGGTGGCACAAACAGATTTTAAGTTTAAGTTTAGGCAATTAGTTTTTCACATTGGTGATAGGTGTTGGACAGCCTTTTTTGCTTCAATAAAAAAAGAAAGATAAATAAAAATTGTATTGTGTGTTTACTCAGGTTGCCTTTGTTTTATGTTGTATTTCATTTGAAGATTATTAAATTATTTAGTATCCGATATAAACAAAAACAGAAGAAATCTGGAAAATACTTTTCACAGCACTGTACAACACTGATGAACACACATTTAAAAGGTAAGTGTGCATTCTGCATTGCACCAAAAAAAAAAATCACAATATCAAATTTTCAATGAAGAAACATTAAACGTATACTCAAAACAAGAGAAGAAATGGCCATTTAGTTTGTAAACTCTATTACTATAACATTACAGATTCAAGCCCAACTTCAATTCAGCTTGCTGATTAGTGATTTTGCCCAGGTATTTTGCTGATGAGTTCTGCTTCATATAAATCAGGTGCCAATATTAGTACTTTGTTGATTTTTAAAACATTTTAGTCCCTTTTATTCCACTTTTAATAATCATTGTTACATTTTGCCTTGGGATCATGGGAACTCAATTTAGGGCTACAGTGTGACGATTATTTATTCCCATACATAAAAAACCTGACTTCTGAATTACTTTCCTCTCTTTAGTACCTTTTAAATCTTTCCTAGCATTACATCATCAGATCATGTTTGCCATTTTCTTACAGTCTATAACTAACACCTGCACCACTCAGATAACTTAAGCAAGTCACACAAACAAAAAAAAGCAACTTGAAGAGGCAATAACAAAAACAGAGATCCTTAAAAGCAAAAGTCAGCCCTAACACTCAGCAATTAAACTGTCGTATCACAACACAAGACAGCAGAGCACAATCAGGACTGAAACAAGAGATCAGTCATCCTACTCTGGAGAGTCTTCAGTCAATTATAAATAGCCTTATTACGGCTGACAACACAAATTGTTTATCCTTGTCTCTCTGCACACAGCAATTACAGAGAATATCACCAGATGAGCTTGTTTGTATTTATGACATGCCAATCATATGGTAATGGTTTGATGTACTGTACGTCAACATCTCCATGGGAGAGCTGTCAGAAGTGTCAGTTTGATGGGTGAAACTTGTGGAGTAAACATGTGCAGTGGCTGCTGATAAACGCTGACTTTGTGCACGCCTTTAGCCTGGAGAATGTTGGTTTGCTAATGGAACATCAGGTAGAGAAGTGCATTCACTCTCACTCTCAATTAGCACTTAAAGCTGTCAGAGTACAGTGCTGGCACGAATACCTAATCACACAGGAAATGAGCAATGCTGAGACTTCATCCAGGCTTGACCAGTTGGTGCAGTGGTTAATGTCAACCTAATCTGTCAACATTACAAACTTCAAACTGAACACAGATTAATAGTAAATATATTAAACTTATCAATATGGATTAAAACAGGCATCAGTAGATCTTAAATACAATTTTTTAAAAAACCTTAGGGTAGGGGTTATCAGCTGGTGGATCACGGTCCAGACATGGACCGAGAAAAGCATTTTATATGAACTGAGTACTCACAAACCACTGCGATCAACACGTGGGGGGAAAAATACTTCAGCAACTCTACATGAACCATGAAAGATTCTGTATCAGATATTCAGTTGAGGAATATTGCAGACATGCATCTCATTGAGGAAGGAAAGATTATTCAAAGACTTATCATTTAAAAAAATTCCATTTACTCCCTGGGCTGATTAGTAAAGTTATGGCAAGCTTTGTTAAAAAATTGACGACGAAAAAAAGAACGTTCAAAGATGGTTGGACAGAGAAGTATGCACCCATTCACCACTCCACCAGTTCAAATCTGCTCAGGGCCAGAACATGAAGCACGATTATGAAACAAACCTAAACACTTTAAATTCATCCATTTGTCTTTAGAAAGCGCTTTATCCTAGACAGGGTTGTGCGGATATGGAGACTATCCGGAGAAAACTGGGTGTGATTCAGGAATACATCTTAAATGCCAATACATTGCAAAGCAGCATGCAGGCACATTCACAACTGGGGTAACTTATCTTAGCCAATCCACCATCTGACATGTTTTTGAGGAGGGAGGTGGAAACTGGAAAATCTGAAGGAAACCCATGCAGACACTAGAATAACATGTGAAACGCCACACAGACAGTAACCTGAATCAAGGATCAAACCGAAGACCATGGAGCTGTGAGGCAGCAACACTACCCACTACACCACCATACCACCCTCCGCTTCAGACTGATATGTCTTCCACATGAAATAATCACTTACGATTAACTGTTGTCATCATTCATTCATGCTGCTTATCTGGACCTTTATCAGTTTTAGGTTAACACCCCAGATTTAGGAAGATCAATGGATTCTGAATGAAAGTACAAGGAGATCAAAAGAAACATTGTTGTTGAGAACACAATGTTCATTCTACAGTCTACAAATGAATGACAAACAATTGCTTACCAGGTTAGTCTTGACAGACTACATAGTTGTAACATTCTCTCAGTAAAGGTATATGTCCTAAAGGAAGGAAAGTAGCAGTCAGGGTAGGATAGGACCTCATAGCACTAAAGCAGCCATAAATAATGGATATATTGACTCGACGCCCTCAGGGCCAACTGAAAACAAACGGTCTAATCAATCATTTTGACAGATTCAAAATGATGACCCAACCATAACCAAGCAAAACAACAAAAATACTGATGAACACTATAATACAGTATGTGCAATTAATCAGTGTATTTTGTTGGATACATGAAATAGTGCAGATAGTCTGATCCTCAGGTCTATAATTAACAACACTGTTTACTAATCATGCAGCAATTCAGACTCATAAGGAAGTAGATAGTACAGGCAAAGACTCCTAAGTGGGTAAGAGCCATTAAATTGGAGTCAAATTGGAAATTGGAGTCGGAGGATGACGCACTCAATGTTCACACTACATAGTGGAGAGAAGAAGCAGGTGGTCATGATCTGTTTCATAAAACCTTTTGCGAGTAATGATTTTTTTTTATTATTGACGAGACCTTAATGGTAATATTTACAGGTGGGCTGTGTGAATGAAATCTTTAAAACTGAGTAATCTGAAAGAAATTTAATAAGGACCTGCTAAATGTATGCCCTGCTGAATTGAAATATAAGGCTTGGAATGGTAACACAATAAAAGCTACATTCTAGTAAGGGCAGTAGGGGAAAAGGTACCAGTCAGATATTTAAAAATATTATTATTATTATTATTATTATTATTATTATTATTATTAATAATAATAATAATAATAATAATAATAATAATAATAATAATAAAATAATAATAAAAGTGAATTTCCTTCCATGTGAGAAAAGCAAAAATGGGACAAAACAAACAAAAAAAATATGCAAGAATGAATGCAATCTCTTTGATATTTTATTTAATATGGCATCAAAAATATTGAGAGGAAAAAAAGTGTTAGGAAGCAGATGAACATGACTTACAACTGCATTTCACATGACTTTGGATAAAAAGCTGTCCACACACACACACACACACACACACACACACATCTGGGTAAGCTTGCACGCTTCTGCTATGCCACTTCACATACATCCACTGTGTGCATACCAAAGTAAAGAGAAAACTTGTGGTACACTTGTCAAATCCATCGAATCATTAACACATTCCACACACACACAGATGGGATCAACATGATCACGAGAACAATGAGCAACCTTTCCGCAGAAAAAAGGAAACTATATTCGATATGCGAGTTTCCACGGCTGAATAATTAACAAGATTAAATATAAATATTAATGAATACATTAACATATTTCAGCAGACACTCTAAAAAGCATTTGTAGCAGACATGCTTTATAATCCTTTTTTTATGGATTATCTTCTCTGTCTGAGATTGGGCGATAACATGTTTGCAGTAAAACAGCTTTCATCATGGTGCTCAGTTCATATTTACACACTGAGAGTAGACCTGATGTGAAGCAAGTCTTTTGTTCTTTCTCTTGTTTGTTTATTAAAGCAAGGTACCATGTAAAATCTCATTTCTTGTTGTCTCCGCTTTGTCGACAAGAAATCAGGTTATACATAAAGAAATGTTAAATTAGCATGCTCAGCATTCTTTGTAACAGAATTAACTGTCCGGATAAATACAATCACAATGCAGTGCTAGATTCTCTCTGTGTGTTAGTGTGTGTGTGTGTGAGTGTGAGTAAGAGAGAGAGAGAGAGAGATATGACATGCTCAAGAGAAATCGAGAGAAAAATTTCTCCATTTAAGCTCTGAGCCAGAGGCCCTCCATCACACAGAAGCGCAGATGGCAGTAGATTTAGAGTGTCTTTGGCAGTTTGAAGACAGATCACAGTATTTACTTAGTAAACTCCTCATATACACTACCTGCCTGACACCCGCCCCAGAAACAACCTGATCACATAAAACTGACAGAGCAGACAAACACAGCGACAAGCACTGGGCTAACGTTACAGCACCTTTGGCAATACCAGCCCCACCATCAAAACTGACTGTGCTCTGTTAGAAATGTGAAGGAAGTGCTACTGAGATTCAGGAATGTGCAGATGGACAGAGATGGAGATGTACGGGTCATATGAGAGGAAAAAGAAAATACCAATAGCTAAGCAAGAAACACACAGTGGTCCTAAATCCTTAGTGATGGAGGAAAAGCATTAAAGTGTCCCCAAAATGTCATTTTAAACCATTAAAAATAACCTATGTAGAATAATACATTCACAATGGCATAGGAACATCTCCAAAGCTTCATTTGAAATGCCAAGATCTATGAATATATATACATGGGCATTTATAAATGCTCCTGACATCCCAATTAGCTAGCTCAGGTGTGTGTGTGTGTGTGTGTGTGTGTGTGTGTGTGTGTGTGTACAGCAGTAACTGTAGAAATAACAACAACAAAAAACTGTATAATTTGTCTACCTGTCATATTAGCAGGTTACCATATATTACACAATATATAGGCTTGCAAACAAACTGCAAGTATTAGTAGTAGTGTTGCTACATTGCACTACTGAAAAAATGTTCAAAATTGAGTTTAATGATCATTTATTTCTGTAGATATTATACTAACACTGGAAATAAAGGGAAAATAATTCACATCTGTTTAAAAAAAACATTTTGGACAGTATAAAAGGGTATCACAATACACGCGATATCTCATAAAAGTATATCGTGACATAATTTAATCACAGTATTATCACATGATAAATGATGACGTGATAATTACATGAATCATTTGGCTCAGCCCTACATTACAGGTGCATCATTTGCTAAAAAGCTCCCCTAAACACAAAATCTTCAAGAACCAACAGTAAGTTAACAAGAGGACATAAACCGTTTGTTTCATTTGTTTCATTTGTTTTTCTATAGTATATGAAATAAAAGAATTAGCATATGATGGTCTGTGATGGTGTAAAAGTGCTGCTTTGAGTTCTTCAGGCATTCTGAAAGGAATTGCCTTAAGCACTGAAAAATAGTAAGAACAATCTTTCTTGTAAGCAAAATGGTTTTTCAAAAAGAGCATAGCTTTAAGGTATGTGGCTCCAGGGGAACTAAAGCACCGCACTCACCAAGACACAGGTCCTGTAATTTTCCACGTGCTCCTTTTACTTTCCACAAGGTCATTGGAGCATTAAACACTACTCAAGGTGTTCATCCGCTATTTTCAATTAATCACTAACAATGTAGAACGGTTTGTCTTACCAATGACATCTAATGTCTAATCCAAAGGGCACCGGACTCCTAAATTTATTCAGCTTATTCTCCCAAGGTGTGAAAAGGAATACTTATTCACCCATGTAAACATCCTAGACACTCCAAAAAAACTTAACTATTAGTCATTGATTCACAAGGGAATTCACAGCAACTGAAAAAGATTTAAGAAAATAAAATAACTAAGAAATGTCTGTTATTAAATTTGATTCAATTTCATTATTAAGTTGTACTTTACTTGAATAGGAGTGAAAAGATACTGATGGAGCCACCCCTTTCTCAAACTGCAATAAAGGAACACAATGGACATGTAAAGGATAACATTAACAGACCCAACATTATACTTTTTTTTACATTCTAGGCAGGATTTAATATACACAATATAAACTATTATACAAGCTCTTTAGCTTAATTTATCAGCCTATGTACTGATTTTTATTTATCTCACTAACAAGCCATTAAGCTCTCATTTCCTACAGGACAACGTGCATGGAAGTCTCTGAAACCACAGCAAAAATGTAGAAAAATTAACTTTAAAAAACAACTAAAACTGACTACTGCTGCCACCACAGCACATGACAGGTCACAAGCTTTACTCGGTTAGATCCATTTTTAAATATTTACTAATGCAAATCTACTGGCAAAAGAAAACTGCAATGGATTCCCATTCTTATCACAGACAAAAACCTCTCCCACATACCAATCACTGAAGAGCACATCTCAGGTTAAGCAACCCAGGTGGAGCTGGAAAATTATTGCCAGTAGCTATGCGGGTGGAGAAACAATGGGCAGGTAATTTAAGTGTGGATGGGGGCAAAGGTCTTCTCTCTGTAAAGCTCTGTCAGGAGGACAGATGATTAATATTAAGATTGATTTGTCCATCTCTTTGTCTAGCCTGTATCTAAAGAATACAGAGGACGGGAACATTCATCCTGCTACAGCCCTACGGAGAGAGCGAGAGCGAGAAATTAGAGAGAGAGAGAGAGAGAGAGAGAGAGAGAGAGAGAGAGAGAGAGAGAGAGAGAGAGAGAGAAATTAGAGAGAGAGAGAGAGAGAGAGAGAGAGAGAGAGAGAGAGAGAGAGAGAGAGAGAGAGAGAACTGTACAGAACACAGAGCCCTGCTTACCAGCTAATACATCACTTAAAAGTGGTTACTCTCCCGTACACACATACACATACACACTCACCTACAATCTAAGGGGGATACACGGATGATGGTCCATCGAAGAGAAAAAAGATTTGGCTCCATTCAATAATTCGCAATTAAAAACCATAAATGTAACACTCAATCCAAAATAAATGTGCTTCAATTTTCTTTTTTTTCTGTGTAGCAAAATACTATTGATTCCATTCCTCTTTGCAAATAAGATTCTCTCAGGTGGAAAACGTTATTGGGTGTTAAGGAGGTTATCTTCAGAAGAACAGTACGTGAGTAAGGATATAGAGTGAGAAAAGCATTGATTAAGAGACAGTGCTTCACAGTTTTTAAGCTCAACACACAATGACTCTTAGTAGTCTGACATTATGGAGTGTAAGTGCTATCAGGAAGATGCTAATGCTTTTAACAGCCTCTCAATAAGTGTATTTTTATGTTAGCTGGAATCAATACGCTTAAACGCTGCTCTGAGAAGCGCTGTCCTGGCCAGACTGAAGGTCACAACAAAATCCTCAACAGGAGACAAACTAAATGTAAGCGTGCTCGAGCACACACTCGTACACTCGCAAGAAAATAAATATTCCACAAGGATCTAGATCAGTCAATCTTTGAAGCACAGCCTGTACAGTAGCTTAAAAACTGTCAAACTTTAACAGTGAAACAGAGCACGGCAACGGTGAATTGAACGTGTAATTTTGGAAGTGACATGCTGCGCATATATTAAAGTGTTGTTAATGCAGAGCCAGCCAAAAAACGAGGTCAGAAGCCCTGTGACCCAAGAACCAGTTATTTAACCCAAGGAATGTTAAAGCTGTCACGCAAAGAGACAGTTTAAAAATAAAGGGCAGGCTAAGCTTAAAGGCGACGGTAGTGATCTATTTAGCTAATTATTACGGTATATCAGGGCAGGTAACAGGGCTGACACACAGGGGAGGAAAGCTGACTGGGCAAGAGGTTAAGAGATTACACTGTGCCCTATGACGGAAAAAGCTCCCGCTCTAACGCCTCAGGATCAGTGAGTCGTGGAGAAAGTGAGACTGAACGTGTGGGCTGCAATATGACAAGAGCGATGTTCACACGCCACCTACTGGCTGCATGGACATCTTTCTGCTAGAACTTTGCAGTGGTGGGTTGATAAAATGAGAGGGATCTCTGTTATTTTCTAGATCACACTTTTCAATACATCTTTTTGATTAATTCTGTTTTTAATTCTCAGCACTCAGTATTTTAATCCTTTAGTTCTTGTACATCAGTTAAACTATGGGTTGTAAGGTTTAACCGAGCACAGACATCTTTCCACATTTCCCCTCAGCGCAGCTTATCTGAATTCCTTTTTTTCCTGACGCGAGTGAAAATCTGCCTATATTCCAATACAGAAGCAAGGGAGAGCGAGGTCACGTCTTCATGCACCCCTGATCATGTGGTTGACAGGCCTGCAGTGAAGAAGTACTGGCTGGTGGGCAGCAGCGCACACAGCGTAATGAAAGCCTGAGACAGGCGAGAGCTTCATCCAGTCACACTCAGACGAGTACATCGCTGTGGCTGGTGAGGGAGCAGTCACTCAAAACCATGGCGGGCACTAAATACAGGACCAGAGGTCAGAGGTGGCAGATTAGGGAGACAGGAGTGAAAGGCTAACATCATGCACCATTGCCCGCACTGGGCCTGTCGGCTGCAGAAACACGGAAAGCACTCCTATACTGTCTATTTAGGTACACGTGACATATCTTGAAATGAGACCATTACCAATTCATGAAGAGCAAAAATGTCCTGACATAAGACACTGCCATTCAAAGTGTGCACCCGAGCACAGGGTCTACTCATGTTTATCAGCACTCTCACACATGAGGTGAGATTTTGAAGTTTGAGGCTTGAGCTTCTGTTGCCTTTTAGATGGAATGAAAACATGTACGAGGGAAGACATGAGGAGAGCGGTGAAATGAATCTAGACAAGGAATATACACAGAATCAATTTAAATGCACGATGACACTTGCTTCAAACTTGTTATTTCAGTGACTAGTCCCAGTCCAGGCTCATTTGGGATCTGGCTGTAGTAAGTGGCCTTGGTGGACTCAGGGGTTATCCCTGTCATGAAAGTGACATTTCCCTCTTGTAGCTAACATGCCTAATTGAGGACTAGTACTATACAGTTTCCTCTCAATGGCAAGAAAGCTCAGTGTAAAATGACAGATGGGCCAAAAGAAGAGAAGGGGCCATGAGGCCACCCACCCGCCTGTCTCAGCTGTCAAAGGGCTGTGCTCCAATCATCTGCACATGACAACATGACCCGCCCCACGTCTTAACTCTGAATGCCTAATGAGACCGCTTGGGACACCTCTGCTTGTGTTTTTTTTTTCTCTATTTCTTTTCAGGTGGCAGGGTTATTTGCATGTGTTCGGGGTGGAGGAGAATATTTCAGAGGCAGTGCCGGCCAGCAGTGATCGATGCTATTGATCAGCTCCTGAGCAGAGCTAATGATGAGGCCAGACTAAACACATAAAGAGCTCACACACCATGTCAGTCAATACCACGGATCAGTTAGACTGACTGACATACGGTGCAGCAGGCCAAATCCGTTAAACACTCTGAGCATACAGTTGCTAGCTATACTAATGAGTCAGGTGAATAAACATATATGTGCATATGTACTAACAGTGACAGGCAAGAAGCAAAACTTAACACAGAACTTTTTTTTTAATGAAACTGCACCATATAACAGCTAATAAATATCAAATACATTTAGAAATACTGACAATTCTAATTCTGTAAAACAATCTCTAAAAAATAGTAGTGAAAAAGGTTCGAATAAATATGACTAGTTTTATTTGTGCTCTTATACGAAAATAATGGTCCTGTACAAAAATATAATACTATTCTCTTAACGGAAAGGTCATAAGTGAAGCCTAGAAATGTTATGTTCCAAAGCAAGTGAAGTCCAGAAGAATCCAGTAGCAGAACCAGCGAGCGTTCAGCATAGAGAGAGCATGTACGCTATGAGGCAATGTGCGTGAAAATGGGCATTAGCATTTTAAAGAGATGGGTTAAATCCCATTAAATTCAGTTAGATTCCATTCCACATCTTCAATATAAAAACAGCCGTGTAGCACACAGCGGTTAATAAGACTTAACAGGCTTTTCATTAAGCGGTTATTAATGTGCTAAACATCATCAGCAGATCAAACTGAGCACTAGAGGCTTTAGACCCACAGAGAAATACTCATATCATAATGAATGTCACACTGTGGGGGGAATGAAGCAAAGCCCTTCGATACTATTCATTTGGAAGGGTATTTGAGATGCCTGTTATTATCGCCTTTTGTTGTTTTAGAGGATTATGTAAAACAAATCAATGCTGTTTCCTCAGCTAGGAGACAGAAATTATTATTTTTTAACTAACTTCCTTACTAGATGAAAATATAAATATACTTTAACATACCTAAACATGAACATTAAGTCATAAATTGGTGATTCTCGGTGTGTGACAATTTTATCACAGTTTTTCCTTTGGTTTTATTCAAGACACATGAGAGATCCACAATTCTGATTTTGCCTGGCTCTGACCTTGCATTGTAAACAAACCCACTAACTTCACCTGATTTATTCACATCAATCCTTCTGACTGCTTCATCAGGAAGTTTAATGCTGTTTTTCTGCAATTATCTTTCCGTCTGGAGCTTAGAGTGATCATGGTCTGGATCCTCCATGATGGACCTGAGAGCCTCCAGAGCTTCTACAGTCACTTTCAGAGTCCCCACTACTTCAGTGCTGTCCTGCACATCCACAACTACACACACAGCAAAGTGGGGGAGACACAGTTATGTGGATAATATGTTAGGGAGATTTATATGTAATAAAAAAAATTTGGGGTGTGCTGTTACAGGATACACAAATTTTCATTTGTAATGAGTAATGAATGGCACGTTGTACTTTTTAACCATTTATAGTTACATTTAATGTGGAACATCTGCATTAGAGCAACAACAAACTGACAACAGCCTCTGAATTTAGAATCAGAATCTAAATCTGAATTTAGAACAGAATCTAAATGAATGCCATGCAAGTCCCTGTGAACGAGCTGTTGCAATAGAAATGATAACAAATAGAATCATATATGGTAGAAATGTATATAATGCATTTATACTTTATATATTCACGGGCTGATCTGACATACACACCACTGTCAAAGCCAAACATATAAACACTCACTGTCGAGGCTGACGTCTATCATGTCCCTCTGCTTCTTCAGAATGTCAGAGATCCGAAAATAGGCCACGCCCACGTCCTCACACTCTTTTTCTTGCTCCCCTTCCTCAGGCGGGTCACTCACTAACGTGAACCTGATGCTGAAATGGCCAGTCAGATTCTCTGTCACACAACCATTCACTAAAACAATGGAAACTAAAATTTGAAGTATACAATTAGGCAATTAGTAGAAAATGTTACAAACACAGGTAAATAGTGTAAATAGTGCAACTTATAGTGAAACTAGGCCGATTAAGCACAAAAGAAGAAAAAAGAGCAAAGATCTATACTTCTCCAGCTTTCTGTTCCTGCCTTCTAGTATTGCTCGAAGCATGTGACGCCTGGCCTGGTTATTCTCCACATCCACATGGATCACTGTCAACACACACACACACACACACACACACACACACACACACACACACACACACACACACACAGGCTAAATCTGTTACTAAATCTGAGTCTTATTATAAAAAATAAAAACACTCAACAAGGTGAAACCTCGTAAACCAAGTCACAAGGACAGGACAGTTGTTCATCTAAAATACAAACAGTCAGTCACAGGGAAGAATTATAATTATTCATCATACTCTAGTAGGACTAATGTAAGGGAAAAATCAATTCTGAATGACTTGCATAGCAATATTTATAATTAACATTATAATTTACATCTTCAATTGTGCATAAGATTTATTTTAGGAATTAATGCTGGTGACTTGTTTTGCTTGAAACTTCTTTAAATCAACATGTTGGCCTTTTATTAACAGTTTCCTACATTACTCACAATGCCGTTTGAGTACCTGCTGATAGTGGGGAAGAGCTTTCATGCTAATATTGCCACCTTATAGATCACAAACTAGCCAAGCTGCATCTCTGCCATTACTCAGTGTAACTGCACTGTATAGCTTCCTAGCAGTCTGGAACTCTGTATCCAGTGTTAGCCGTCTCCTCTATTTCTGTGTTGAATTTCTCATTAAATATGACACTGAATGTCGCTGGAAAATGGTGACTGAGAAAAGAAGCTCTTGCTCTTTAGTCTAACCAGCATGGCAGAATCCTGCTAACATGTCACAGAAATAAAGTAAATACAGCACCAACCAACATATTAGCAGCAGAATCACGAAGTATTTCACAAAAATGTCAATATAAACATATTTAACATGTTTCAGAATGGAGTTTTCCTTTAAGGTGGTTAGAACAGACTGATTGGTGGAAAGTTGATCCAAATAAAACCTTTGCAAGCATAATGCTCCCACTAGCTTGCTGTTGGTGTCTGAAGTATAGACTTTATGACTGTATCATAAGTAAGGTGTATCATTTAACTAATGAGTGTATTATATTAACACATGTCCTCACAGACACATGTATGTGTTCAGCTGACTGTGCACACCGTGGCTGTAGTTGTAGTAGATGCTGTGTCCAGGCAGCGGTTTGGGCAGTGACAGTGGCGTCTCCTCTGAATGCAGGTCCAGGAAATTATACTCCACAAACAGCCTGACCACACTAGAGTCCGCAGAGACCCTGGAGTCTGGCTTCAGATTCAGAGAAACAATCTCCACGCGGATCCGCTCAGATGGCTAGCAGAACAAAGCAACAGCGTAGGGCTTTAGATTTCTTACTTAAAACACTCTCATTCAGACAATTGGATATGGTGTGCTGACCAGCAAATATTATATAACTCCTTAAATAAAATCCTTTATAAAGCTGCACACATCCTGACTAGAACCAGCATTAACAATAAGAGTTATGTTGGTAGTAGTGCCTGCATCACATAACAGATTTCCATCTGAACACCAAGAGACACTCTTCATATTTTATATATGGCAGATCAGCTTCCAACAGTGTTGGACCATTAAGAATGATGGCCACAATAAAGACATTGCCTTTTTCACAGAGATGACACATTGTCCACAGGGAGTGAGTCCGAGTCGTAATGATGGATGCACCTGAAGCTATTTGTCTCAGACTTGTGTCAGTCCATCAAGC
Source organism: Ictalurus punctatus (assembly GCF_001660625.3). Lineage (NCBI taxonomy): Eukaryota > Metazoa > Chordata > Actinopteri > Siluriformes > Ictaluridae > Ictalurus > Ictalurus punctatus. Next base: position 14,742,525 of record NC_030429.2, read on the forward strand.
ATCCAGTCCAGTTTTCAGCTTTAAGAGTTTTCACTAAGAAGACTGTCAGTTAAAAGAGTCTGGTTTAGAAGCGGTCTGTCTTACTGTGTCTCTCATCTGTCTCATCATATAGATTCCTTCACCACTCTCTCCATCACCTATCATTCTGTCTCTTGCCCAATGTTCAAATTGTAAGATGAAGTCAGTGTTGAGTGACTTTATGGCAGTTGTTGTGTGATCGAACACCTCTTATGAGATCAGAATAAAGCTGCCAGTGTCACTCATATAAAGATGTTGCAATGCTTACATCTCAGTCAGGATGGTAAGCCACAACACATGTGTGTATATGTGTTTTTGTACAGGACTATAGGTGAAAACTAACTGGTTACAACCTACAATGTCAAGTAATATAAAAATAAATAAATAAATAAATAAATAAATAAATAAATAAACCTCTCATATAAACATCCCCAAAACCTGATTATTACTCCTAAATATCACGCGACCAATATCTGGAAAATGAAAAATGAATGCAATGATGATGTTATTATTATTATTATTATTGTTGTTGTTGTTGAAAAGCAGACCATCAGCCACTGATTGATTTACACATAAGTAACACATGAAAGCAGTATCAAATGTTAGAAATTGATTCAAAAGAATTTAAGGTCAGATTTCAATCATATCAGTCAAAGGTAGTAAAAATTATAATGGTAACATGTTAAATTAAGATTCTTTTTTACTAACATTACAGCATTAGTTGAGATTAACAAATGATGAACTTTAAAACATGTATGATGTTTATTAAACATTATTTTAAGCAAAATACACCTGCTATGACTAATGTTTTCTCAATCCTTGACTGAAAATAAGTCCACATATATAGCAAAAATTAAATTACAGCATTTTGATATTTTCTCCTGATAATGTGTTCATGTGTAAATACTGAAATTTGCTTTTCAGTCTCAGTTTTGAATATTTCAGTTACTAACTCAAACATATGAATTAAAGTGTTGGTTCATATGTCATTCATTTACCTCACAAAAATTGGTTATGCAAGTGTTGATTGAGTGCTGATTTGGCTTATTATTATTATTTTTTAAATACATACGATATTACAAGTGTCAGCTTCTTAGTTAAAGTTACTGTTAGTGTACTAATGCAAAGGTTTGTTTGTTCATTACATATAAAATTGTTTATATTTTACATAAGCATAGTCATTAATTTTGTCCTTAAATGCTATAACTCATCAAGCGATTTCAGTAATTTAGTACAGATTACTCTGTTCACTATTTATATATGTATACCATTATATACGGTTGAATTTATTTTTGAAAGCTATTACACAAATTCCTTACATAATTCTTAAATAAAACTGCTGTTATTATATAAAACTATTCTCAAATTGCGTAATTATTAATCTAGTGTGACCTCCACTTGGAAAAGTACAAATAATTTCATCGCCATTTTTTTAAAAAACTCAAACATGATCCATACACAGGAGGAACTTTAAGCAATGTACAAAAAAACAAAATCACTTTACTTCCTATAACTGAAGTTAACTTCAACATAAGTGAAAGTTGTTTCTCCCCTCAGCTGGAACCTCATTATCAGTCTGAAGGTCAGCATCTTTCAGGTTATTCTGGCTTGTATGTTGTGTTAAAATCTTTTGGCTTCTGATAAAAAAAACATCCTGGATGTAAGTGAAATAACCTTGAGGAGTCCTTCCTCATAGCTTTACCAGACTCACACAGTAGTACACACCTGTTTCCTGGCCTGGGAAGACTGAGCAGGCACGATGCAGTCATCGCTGTCTGAAAGGATCGATTCACTCAGATCCGAGCATTCTGCTGGCTGGATGTCTGGAGGAAAAAAGAAAAAGACAGAGCAACTGCATTAAAAAGCACAACAGCTATGTCGGTTGAAAAGAATGAAGAGAAAAACAAGTGATTTGGTGAAGACTGAGAGCATGAGGGCAGTCTCCATCTCTCTCACTCCAATAACAACTCTACCCCATAGGCCAACAGAAGATAAGAGTGACATGCTGGACATGACTTTTAAAGAGAGCTTCTTGGCCAAGGTCAACAGCATTAACAGTTATGTTGTTGGCTGCCAAGAGACAACATATCATGGTATTGGCAAAAGCTTGTGCAATATTTATGTATTCTTAATCACACATTGCTGTAAAAAGGCCTTCACCAAGGCCTGGCAAACAACAATGTAGGGGCTTTTCCAACACAGAAGAAGTGAACACAAAGCCAGAACACAATTGATTTTCCAGGAATGCATGTGGGAACTAATACACAGAAGTTGAAACAGGGATTCTGTGAGTGAAGAAACCTACTGAAGGTATTGTGAAAAAATAAAAACATTGAGAAATACAGGAAAAACAACCAAACATTGAGAAAGAGAAAAGGTATCTCATAGTGTATCCTAATAATTCAGATAATTAATCGACTTTTGAAATAAAGAACATCCAGTACATTTCCTCTTGGCCTTCAAGCCTGCATACATCTGCACTAGTTCAACTAGGTTCGGTTGTAGCATATTTCATATGTAAACTGCCACTATTGCTGAGTTTATGAATCATTAAAAATGCAAAAGATTTGCACCAACCAACATATAGTTTCTAAGTTATAACAGATTATTTGTACCAATACATTACTAGGTAAAAACACTGTCCATTTACAAAACCAGTAACAAAACACACCAAAAAAAATAAACAGTAGCATGTACAATTACCTTATTATGTGTTTGCAGTCAGATTGGTTGAATGAGAACCAATAAGTACGTGTGGATTAGTTAATTACATACATTTGGTGTCACAGGGCAGCGTAACACACTTGGAGGAAGGAGATAACTGCCCTCTTCCACATGCATGAGCTCATGGATCCTCATGATTGGCCAGTGGCACTGTGATTGACAGAGGAGAGAGCATATGCCATCGCTTCCACACAGAGAGCATGGCCAATTTTGCTCACAGATGGCTGTTGCATCGTCAGGATTCAAATCTCCCAATGATGAACATTTTTCTGTTCTGCCTCATTTTCAAACACTCTAACCCCACTGGAAGCAGTGCATAGTGACCGTCCATACCATGAGTTCCACACACACCAGTGTAGCTAACGCCATAACACACTTCATGAAAACTGGCCAAATGTACAACTATGAAACATGGAGGATGGGAGGAGCCACAGTTGGTGTAGGTGTAAGTACAACACAAATCAATAGAGGTATGAGACAGTGAATAAATGATAATCAGACTTTTTTTTCCTGATTATCCAGGAATATCACTACCATACAAATCACACATTTCTATGAAAGTACAGGGTGCATAATCATGTGATTATGCAATAAAAATCATATGACTATGTCATTTCAAGTGGACCACTCACTTGCCAACAACATAACTGATGCAAGAAGACCAGATGCACTCCCTCTTCACTCCTGGAATTCTACATAATTATGTGTTTAACGAGCACATTAGCTGTAATTTCATACTCATTCCCCAACACTAGCAGTCTTTCAGATGTCAAATTCTCAAACAAACCTAAATCCTGACAAAAGGAAGTTCGAGTGCAGTCAAGAGAGTTTTAAAAAATTACATGTTTTATTTTTAAACAAATCAGACCACTGAGAAAGACCAACCATTTTTTGACTCTTCCAGCTCCTCAGAGATCTCAGAGTCGTCAGATACAGACTGAGAGCCCACTGCGATTACCTGGCCCTCTGAAAAATGTGACTCATCTTCTTCCTCTGTAAGTGCAGAGGTCTGGCCCACCTCAACCACTCTGACAGTCTCCTGAAAATATAACAACACACTTTTTTCTATCAGCATGTACACAGATGATTACAAACATCTTCTAAAACTTTATTTCTTCATGCACAAACCTTTGATGTTGTAACAGTAGAGGGCTTGTTCTCCTGATCACCACTGGGGGGAGTAGTTCCTCCCTTCTGACAACACACAGACAGAAACGAGCATATTCACATATTTAAAAATAATAATAATAATAATTATTATTATTATTATTCACATGACCACTGTTATTAAAGAGAAGCTAAGGAAGTATGTTATGAACATCTTAGTTTTGATTTCTCCTACCTGGATTTCAGGCTCTGTCACATTGGAGAATGAAACTTTTTTAGCATCTGGTTTTGTAAGGATACGCAATCTCGGCTTCGGCAAAGGGGTCTGAAATATAAACAAGTCAGATATGTAGTTGATAAATTATTTACACCTTTCAAAAAAATGTTACTGCCTTCACATATGCTTAAATATGATTAAATAAGCTAATTATTTAATCGGTAATTGATGTGTCACATAATCAAGGAACTGTGCTTTAACTTAAGCCCATTAAAATGAACCTGCAATCTTTCTTGTCTGCTTTGAAAGGCATTTATTTAATTACACACCTATCTTTTAAGCAAAAATAGAGATGTTTTATACACTCGTGACATGGTTGTAGTCCTCACCGTAGCTGGAATAATTTCCTTCACTTCAACTCGATTCATATTTCCAGATTCATCAGTTGCTAGCTTGATTGGAGCCTCTTTGGTGATAAACTTGGCCTGCTCTGCTGTTGTCGCCAAGCCAGGAGGAGGCAAGTACGTAAACTTCCATTTAAGAGTCACATCTATGTAACCACTGGGCAGACCAGCTGGGTCTGTTAGTTCAAATGTACCTGGTAAACCATCATGACGCATACATTTATCAGAATTACAAGCAACATAAATATACCAAGAAATTATGAAGTATATAGGAACTATACATAAAATTCTTACCAGTGATTGCCTTATCATGAGCCAGGGATATAAGCGGCACATGGGCTTTGCCCAGGTAGAGCTGATCCCCAAAATCCAGGTCATCAAACACATATAGAGTTAAAGTCTCTGCCTTCAAATATGAATCAAGGTCAGAGTTCATGGACATGGGAAAAGTCATGTGATCCTCAAACTGCGGCTCATTGGTGGAGGGAATGATTGGTGTGTCATGGTCAGGGAAATCATAGAGTTTGTAAATGACGTATGGATTAGGCTGTATATGCGGTCCTCTCGATTTTAGCTTACTGCAACGGCGTATAGTGATGTAGAGTTCATTTGGGTTTCCATCCTTACTTGAAGAGCTGGAGAGATGGGAAGTTGAAGCCTGGGAAAAATGCATGGCAGTGAGCAACTACTGCTGGAATTGTGTAGACGAATCAGTTTTTGATTGCCCTGCTAAAACTTATTAACTACTTGACATTTGACAGGTGACCAAAAAAGTGTGTAAGCCATTCCGTCAATATGAGCCACCAGAACAACTTCAATGTTCACTGGCATAGATTCTCCGGAACTGGACTGGTGGGATGAACACCATTCTATACTGAGAACACTGAGCCTGACGTGGAAACACACAGTATTTATTTAGTAATACAATGAGCACTAACAGTACCTGGCTCTGGTCTTTACCACTGGAGTTGAGATAACCCTGAGCTTTGACTCTCTCCTTATACAGGCGAATGGCTTGCTCCATAGGAACCCTCAATCTGAGCCAGTAGTCCAGAGTGCCAAAAACTCGGATCTCACCACTAACCCCTACAAGCCAACAACAGTTATACCAGTGTGTGCAAAAACAAATTCTGTGGGCAAATGTGCAATTAAGAAAAGTGTATAAGTTTAAAACCCATGCTGGTATAGTGTACATGAAAATACAAGCTCATGACAAATTCAAATTCAAGTACATGACAAATTACATTAAACCAAATACAGGTCTTATGATCGAACAGTTTATTCATGTAGGCTGCAGACTTGAACCAAATTATAAAACTAAACATTTATGCTTCCTTTAAGTTTCTTTATAAAGCTATTCAATATGTACCTTTAAGCAGCACATGACAATATTTTTTTTCAATAACCTAGCATTATATTATATGAGAAAACTATGCATACATGCGTAAACTGCCGCATTGTTAAGCTGTAAACACTAGAGGGCGAGTCAGAGCCAGAAAACTGTAAAATGTTACAGACTCCTGGATTTTGCTCCTGCTATTCTGGAATGTGTATACACTTTATTGGTAATAAAGTAAACCTGTACATTCATTCAATTAACCAATCAGCCAATCATGTGGCAGTGACAAAATGTATAAAATCATGCAGATACAGGTCAAGAGCTTCAGCTAATGCTCACATAAATAATCAGAATGGGGGAAAATGCGATCATATGTGTGATTTCGCCAGATGCACTGGTTTGCGTATTTCAGAAACTGCTGATCTCCTGGGAATTTCACACACAACAGTCTCTAGGAGTTTGCAGAGAATGGTGTGAAAAACAAAAATCACTCAGTGAGTGGCATTTCTCAGAAACACTTCATTGATAAGGTAGTTCAGTGGAGAAGCCCAGTCTGGTATGAGCTGCCAGGAAGTCTACACTAACCCAAATATCCACACTTTACAACCATATTGAGCAGAAAGGCATCTCAGAACACACAACATGTTGAACCTTGAGATGGATGGCATACGACAGCAAGAAATCACATCAGGTTCCACTCCTGTCAGCCAAGAACAAGTATCTGAGGCTACAGTGGATACAGACTGAATCTAGACAGTTGAAAACTGGGGGGGAATGAGACCTGGTTTTTGAACAAATTTCAACTGTCAAGTCATTCTGATGTTTGCTGTGAAAATTAACAGATGCTCCGGAGCTGTATCTGCATGACAGTGCTGCTGCCACATGATTGGCTAACAGGAGTTATGCAGCAAGCTCTTGTAGTTTCTCTTCACAGCTTTCTGCCATTGTAGTGGCTGTATTGCTGTTGAACTTGTAATGTGCTATACTGCCCCCCACTGTTTATATTGGTATGCAGTTTGTGCTTGTGTAACATTTTTGCCAATGTACACAGCCAATGACCTTAGAGTATGCAGACTACTCAACTTACATACAAGTATGCATAATTAAACTCAAGTATAATACCAGCCTCACTGTTACCTCTACCAAAACGGGTATCTCTGAACTTACCTATGAGCTGCAGGGTACCAAACACTTTCCCATCCCTCTCCAGCACCTGACTCAGCCGTATCTGTCCTGCAGCTATGGTGTGGAAAGTTAGGCCCTCGGCCAGCTGTGCTTCCACAGTGATAGAGTTGTTGTGGATGTAGTGCAGGAAGAGCTCATCCACCTTCACAAGGTACTGGGAGGTGAAATCGTAATCTGGCTGCTGCCCTCGCACCACAGCCGTGGACTGCAGCTCGAAATCATAAAAGGCATAAGTGCAGAAAGTGGAGGGGTCTTTGTCACCTAGACTGATCAGAACCTCAGGACTGAAGCGTGCAGTGCCAAGGTGGATCTCCAGAAGGTTCTCCCCTCGAGACAGGTGTACTGTTTCATCAAACTCATCAGCCACATCATCGTCTGTGATGTCAGGTCGGAAAACGTGGGCCTTGGTACCATAGGCAATGTCTTTCAATTGGGCTGCATAAACAAAGAAATATGTTAGGCTCGATAGTAAGCTTTAGCTTAAGCAATATAAAGCATTTTGAGTCTAGTCAAACCTTCAAGTTTCTTTATCTTTGCAGCTCTCATGTCCAGGAGCTGGGCCAGTTTCTCCTGTTTAAGTTCATTGTCCAGCTTCAGATCATTCATCCTTTGTGTAACTGCTTCAACTTCAGCCTGAACAGCATGATTTTTGACAAGAACTATAAGAGCTGAAATGACTTAGGCCACAGGGGTAGTGGATGAATAATTCAGGAAAAACTGCCTTGTTTATTTTAAACAATAAAATAGCTATAGGGAGTCTTTCCTTGCCGCCGTCACCACCGGCTTGCTCAGTTGGGATAAATTCTCACTTTTAATATTTGTATACAGTGTTGATATTTCTGTAAAGCTGCTTTGAGACAATGTCTATTGTAAAAAGCACTATACAAATAAAATTGAATTGAAGAAAAAAAAGCCTTTCCTGTTGCTATACCTGGTAGTCTTTATTGATCTTGTGCTGGATGATGAGCATGTTTCTTGTCTTCTCCAGCTCTTGGACAGTTTCAGCGTAAGTGGCTTGGAGTTCTTTCAGTGAGCGTTCTGCATCTATTTGAACCTCCTCTTCTACTTTTTCCAGGAAACCCAAATCTCCATTCTTCTGTGTTTTACGCACCTGCAAGATCATTTTAATTTAAGTTCAAATGTTGTAATGTTGCAATATTTTATTAACGCTTTTTAAGCCTCTTTGTTAACAAACTCTTTATATGTACTCTAGCTCTTTATACTTCTTCAGGAAAACCCATAAAATGTTTATATACAGTATAAAGTAAGGAAAGGTGATGAACTGGAATGCTGACTGCGTGCTAGACATCCTCACCCAACATCCTGACCTCACTAATGCTGTTGTGGCTGAATGGAAACAAATCCCGACAGCCACGCTCAAAAATCTAGTGGAATGCCTTCCCAGAAGAGCGGAGGTTATTAGAATAGAAAAGTGGGAGCTAAAGCTTGATTGGGATGCTCAAAGAAGCACATATGACGATGAAGGTCGGGTGTCCACAAACTTTTGGCCTATGACTGTAATACACGACTTACCTTTATGTGCATCAGCGCTTCACTGAGTTCAGCAGCATCTATTTCACTCTCCTACAAAACCAAATGCAAAATAGAATTAGACAAAGGTCACCAGTGCATGCTCAGATACATGCTGATTCTATATTTCAGACATACCTTTGTAAAGAACTTCATGCGATCTTTTATTTCATCTAACTGTTGTTTCTGTTCCAGATAGCTCCGTTGAAGTTCTTTACTCTCCTTTATCAGCTTCTCATTTAAATCTGTAAAAAAAAAAAAAAAATAGGCATGTATTTTTTGCCAATGTGTTTCTTTCTGTATTTTTTATTTATGCCCTCAGACAGAAACTCACAAGAAAAGAGGGAAAAAACAACACCGCAATTTGGTATACCTCTCTCTGCCTTAATCTTGTCCAGGATTTGGTTTTTATCGGTGAGGTCAGATTTCAGTGCCATCTCCAACTGAGCAATCTGCAGTTTGAGCTGCTGCTCTCTTGTCTTCCACTTCTGCTCATGACTAACGTCAAAGGCGCTGAAACAATAAAAACAAACTTTCACACTAGGGCCTCCACATTTTTGTTCAGTTCCGATATCCTGTTACAAATTATTTACTTACCTGTTCATTAACTTGTCACAGTTCTCTTTGAGCAAGTCTCTCTCCTTCTCCAAATCTCGAATTTGCTCAAACAACTGAAAAAAAAAAAAAAAGAACGAAACTAAGTCAACTAATGGCAGACTTATAATATATGTTATGATGTTGAACTGTTGGCAGCTTTCCATGACCTCAGTCCACTAACACATGATTGTGCTTTCAGCAGTACCTCGGAAGTCCTCCTCTCCTGCAGTGCTTTAGTTTGTAACTGCTTCTCCAGGCCCAGACTCCTCAGCCTCTCTTCTTTCAGCTGTCCCGTCAGCTCATCCACTTTCACCATCGCTTTGTCATGGCTAGCCTTCAGGGTCTTCTGGCACTGCGTACATTTATGAGTTAATAGGCATATAACTAATTTAATTTATTTGCAAGATAAATGAAGTATGTTAAATTTATAATAGAACATTTGATCTCGTGTACACTACGCATTAATATCATCTGGTGAGATAAGGCCACAAATTCCATTCATTCATCATCAGTAAACACTTTATCATGGTCAGAGTCACAGTGTATCAGGAGTCTATCTCTGGGAGTAGATCTTAAGGTGAGAATACACCATGGATGGTACTCAAGTCCACCTCAAGACACCATGCACACACTCAATTACACCTAGGGGCAATTTAGCAAAGCCAGTATACCTATTGGCATGCTTTTGGGACATACTCACATGGACACGAGGAGAACATGCAAAACTCACAAATTGAGCTCAGGCTCAAACCTGGGGCCCTGGTGCAGTAACACTACCGTGCACCACCGTGCCACCAAGTGACATTTAACATCTTTAAATTTGAAATGGTTAACTCAGAATGCCAGACTTCCATCATGCCAGCACAAAACACTGTTTTCAAAATAATTTTTGTGAAATACTGTAGGTTTAAGTTCACTCATTTACCGCTAGCAAAGATGGTGGAAAGAAAGCCTCTATGACAATGGTGTCCATAAAACTTTATCCAGTGCCACAAATAAGGACGTAACAGCCATTCAACCATGTTTGCTATTTTGATCACCCTACAATTAGCCTCCATCCATCCATCCATCCATTCTCTGTATCGCTTATCCTACAAAGGGTCGCGGGGAGCCTGGAGTCCATCCCAGGGAACTTAGGGCACAAGTCGAGGAATACTTCTCCTACAGTTCTTAAATATTGATTTTAATTCAGAGTCATATCTTAGAAGCAGAGCATAGTTTAAAGGGATAGTTAAGTAAAATGAAACATTTACACAATTTTCCAATAAGCCACTGGGCCCCTGATCAGCCAAAACATGTTTGGTGTCAGATATCGGCCTCAGACAGCATGCACGTTTTAACCCACATCACATAGACTTGCTCATTCTTTAATAAATCTAAGCTACAAAAATGAATATAAACTTTATCATGTACTTAAAGCTGTAAGGTGACAAAGCTCAGTAACTCAAAAATTCCAACCTCCGAATAGGAAAAAACCCATACTTCTTCATTTTTAAATGAGTTATCCTGTATATACTGGCATTTGCTATAGATTAATCAACATACAAACGTATTAGCTTGATAGAACACTGACTATACACTTCACTGTTTTAAGCATGTAAATAGATGTCACTGATCACAGTTAGCCTACTAGATTTTTGATAAGAAAAGACAAACATGAAGGTATATATGATTTTTCCCACTTTGTAGATTGAAAAGCACATAGTACTGAGTTACAACTTCCAACTTACGAGTTAAGTCGAACACAACAACCCCCTGGACCTGCCTCTCAAAGATCAAAGATAGTATTGTATCTGAAATCTGGAAGTCATGTGGATGATGATAATATAGTTATCTTATACACTTATGAGATAACTTATATTAACTTATAAGATAATATAGTGATCTTATACAGTTATCTTATCCATCCATCCATCCATCCATCCATCCATCTTCTACCACTTACTCCTTTTCAGGGTCACGGGGAACCTGGAGCCTATCCCAGGGAACATCGGGCACAAGGTAGGGTATACCCTGGACAGGGTGCCAGTCCATCGCAGGGCACAATCACATACACACTCACACACCCATTCATACACTACGGACACTTTAGACACGCCAATCAGCCTACCATGCATGTCTTTGGACTGGGGGAGGAAACCGGAGTACCCAGAGGAAACCCCCGCAGCACGGGGAGAACATGCAAACTCCGCACACACATGGCCCCGGCAGGAATCGGACCCTGGAGGTGTGAGGCGAACGTGCTAACCACTAAGCCACCATGCGCCCCCACTTATCTTATCTCTGGTTTATTTAAGAAACCAAGGATTCTGTTGTTTTGGTTGTACATAAAAGTAAATGAAATACTAGACTAGTTATATTAAACAGGTAGCTTTAGTGAACAACTAAGTCTCACCTTATCGGCTGCATTTGGAATAAGCAGGAAACTGTATACATTTGATTTTTAGACAAAACTATTCCTTTAAAACTCAATTTTTTTTCATCGATTGTAAAACCTTTTTTTGTTATTGTCTTATTGAATACTAACAATAAGACTAACTGCACTGAATTCTGATGTTCCACTTTTACCTCTTGTAATTGAAGGAATCTTCCCTCCAGCACAGTGAAAGCATTTCCTTTATCAGCCAGTTGTTTCTGAAGCTTTATCATCTCCACATTGTCCTTAATGTTCGACCTGGGAATATACTCAATATGCTTCTTAACCATTCTTCTCTTAGTGTGTACACAAAATCATTCTACCATGCCATGCTATGTGTATTAAAATATATGGAAGTACCTCTGGCCAGTGGTCTGCTGCTCTCTTAGCTGTAGGAGGGATTCCTCATACTCTCTCTCCTTGATCCACAGTTGCTCTCTCAACATCTCTGCTGATCTCTCCATCTCTTCCAACTGAGCCCTCTGCAGTTCTATTACAGTCTCCCTTGACAGACAAGAAGCTAGTAATAAACTACTATTCTAGTGAGTAAAAAATAGCACTTGATCCAGCACTTTATTTTGTACACAACATTTAGGATATTTTATCATACTTTTAATGTTATTTTGAGTTGTCAAACTGAAAAAAAAACTTTTTTATTTTTATTTGATATGATCTTTGTAAAAACAAAAACATGACCATGGTTTAAAGAAGGGATGCACTGAAATGAAAATTCTTGGCCGAAACCGAAACCGACTATAATGAAAACTTGGCCGGAAGCCGAAGGCCGAACACTTTTTTCGCTTTTTTTCCCCATTTATTTTGCCATTTTTTTCACCATATTGCATAAATTAAATAGTCAAAATTTGCTTTTTACTATTTTGTCTTGCTTTTCAAAGAAAAAAATCAATTACAAAAACTACAATTTCAAAATATTTATTTAACACTGAACATTTTTTTTTTCATTCCAGCAGGCATAGGCTACCAACAAGGCAAAATATAACTTTAAATAAATAAATAAAAGTGCTTTGACAAGAGTGCAAAAAATGGTTCTATTCGGTTATATACGGCTGATTATATTGGGGATATGTACCGCTCGCGTCCCTGTATACCTCGCGGAGTATTATAGTAGATATAGGATTTGTCTGCCTGCCCTTAAATAAATACGTCTTTACCCGCTTCCATACTCTACTCTCTAACGTCTCGCGACGTGACAGAAACAAAACAAACGCACAGTAAACATCTGAAGTGCACGTAGCTCGTGCACGTAGCTCATGCATGCACGCGCCCCCTCATCGAGGTCGTGACATTTGCGCATCTCACTCTGGTTGCTAGGCTATTTGGTTGCGTCATCAAACACGTCACTGTTTGGTCAAATTTATTCGGCCTTTTCACTTATTCGGCTGAACACCGAAAGTGCTTTTTTTGCTATTTTCGGCCGAATAATTTCGGTTGCCGAACATTTGGTGCATCCCTAGTTTAATGGGCAATTAGAACATCTGCTATGCTTACAGCTCACTTTCACATGTTCATTTATAATTTTATCCATAAAGTTTTTTGAGATAAGCAATGTTTCATGCTGCCTTCTTCAAGGTTCTCCATGCATCTGTCTGAATATTCCTATGTAAGTGACTGAATAGCGCACAAGTCTGTAATTAAGTCTGAGGTCTGGATATCGACGTGCACAACTTTTTCAATATTAATTCCTCACTACGCATGTATAACTCAACTTTGAATAAGAACCTCTATTTAGAAAAGGAAGTGACCTTCCTATGATTAGATGATTTTAAAAAAAACCTTACAGATTACGCATCTCTGAGCGAGCCTCATCCAGAAGACTGTGTCCATAGCGAGGTAAAAGCCCCTGTGGGGGTCTGCTGCTCATTTCCCCCTCCACTTGTCTAGTTCCTGTTGATAAAACAGCATTCATTTCAATCATTTCTATAAATGTCCCATGAAGAAGATTACACTCAGCTAATGTGTATAATACCTCCTCTTGGTGTTACTGGCTGCTGAGGTGGTACAGGTGTGTCCTGCCGATGTCTGCACAGTCCTGAGTTAATGCGGGATTGAATGTGACTGTAGCGGGTTGGTCTACGACTCTGGTTCTGAATCTGCTGTTTTGTTGTGAGCAGACGCTGCTTGAGTCCATTGTTTTGCTTCTCCAGTTCATGAATCTTCTCTTGCAGCTCCTCGATCATCTCCTCCATCTCAACATTCCGACCTGCTATTACATGGCCTGATGAAGAGTCCTGCTCCATGCGCTTACGGTCTTTCACCAAGCGGAGCAGCTTGGTAGCCATCCTGGACACACAACACACACCCACACACACAAATATGGCGTCAAAGGGAGATCAAATAAATTAAGCAAATCAGCAAGTCCCTGATTGATTAAGTAACAGACTCAATAAACAAGTCTGTACCTCTTGATCTTGTCCTCCTGTTTGTGTGAGTGTTGTTTAAGTAGGAGGTTTTCCTCCTGCAAGCGCAGATATCGGTCCTCCAGCTCCTGTCGGCTGATCTTCGGCACAGCTTGCCTGGCTCGGGCATTTTGGGAAAACAGCAACTCTGTGGACATAATTTCATAACTATGTGGTACTTGCAAATAACAATAAATAGATTTAGTAGAGAGTCCAGAGATTCAGATATAGGGTGGAAAGAGAGTAATGGGGGAAACACCACTGGTTATGTACAGGGAAACATTACATTTACAGAATAGAATTTAGAATAGAATAGAACTTGTTCAATAATGCAAAACAAACGGCCACACAATTAAGGATTTTGATTAGGGATGCACTGAATGTTCAGCAACCGAAATTATTCAGCCGAAAATAGCAAAAAAAGCACTTTCGATGTTCGGCCGAATAAGTGAAAAGGCAGAATAAATTTGACCGAGCAATTACGTGTTTGATGACGCGACCAAATAGCCTAGCAACCAGAGTGAGACGCACGAATGTCACAACCTCCACTTCCAGCAGCGCGCTCGGAGAGATGAGCTAACGTGCAAAAGTGGTCAGCGAGCACATGCTCTTCGGATGTTGACGACCGTGACATTGTTTACTGCGGACACGTGCGTTTGTTTTGTTTCTGTTCTGAAGTATTCTGTCACGTCACGAGATGTAAGGCAGTAGAGTCCGGAAGCAGGTAAAGACCTATTTATTTAAGGGCAGGCAGACAATTCCAAATCATAATCCAAAAACGTAGTCAAGACAGGCAAAGGGTCGGGCAATTGGCAAACAGGCATAAACGGGGCAAAGCAGGAATCAGAGTCGCGGTCACAGAAAACAGGGTCAAAACATAAAACAAGAAACATGAACTAGTACTATGGACTGGGAGCTGAAAAACCAGCAGGTACTAAATGAACTAATCTATAGTTTAAACTAACTAAATCTATCAAGGACCATAACATTAACAACATATCTAACTATACTATATCTGCTATAATACTCTGCGAGGTGTACAGGGACGCGAGCGGTAGATATCCCGAATATAATCAGCCGTATCGAACCGAATAGAACCATTTTTTGCACTCTTGTCAATGCACTTTTTAATTGTAGGCTACAGAGTGTTACATTCTTTCAGCAGTCAGTTATAGGCTCAACATAGGCTATTCAAGGGGCCTCAAAGATGACCACATAAAAAAATTTTTTTTTTTACTCATTTATTTATTTAAAGTTATATTGTGCCTTGTTGGTAGCCTATGCCTGCTGGAATGAAAAGTTCAGTGTTAAATAAATATTTTGAAATTTTATTTTTTGTAATTGATTTTTTTTCTTTGAAAAGCAAGACAAAATAGTTAAAAGCACATTTTGACTACTTAATTTACGCAGTGGTGAAAAAAAATGGCAAAATAAATGGAAAATGCGGAAAAAAAAAAAAACCGTGTTCAGTCTTCGGCCAATTTTTTCATTATATTCGGCTTCGGCCAAGAATTTTCATTTCGGTGCATCCCTAATTTTGATGAGTCCTTAATACTCATCAAAGTTAAAACAAACCACTGAGAAGTGTGATTCGTCTCACACTCACATGTTGACACCCATCTGGTGTTATACTGTGTGATTCTAGACTGTGTGTAATGACAGAAACAAAGCAAACCCTTTAAAAGATTTGCACCTTTCTCTGCAGCAGGTATGCCTGTCCCGTTGACGTTTAAAGTGATGTCCCGGACAGGAATATCACCAGCAGTCTCGTCAGCTAGAGTCAGGCCAGACATTGTCCAATCTGAAAGTACAAATGTTTTCTGTCATTTAAATAATCTCAATATTCTGATTGTCTTTCAGTAGAGTATACTGTTAGCACAAACTAACTAGCTGGGTTCAACTGAAATTAACTTAAATTGAAAGAACTTTAAAAGCCTGTTCTCCTGCATAACTATTAAAAATAACTTTAATGCAGGAAGCCACGTCTCTTGTTTATGTATTTTAACTATGTAGGCTGAACAACTCATTGTTTATTATTTATATGCTAGTAGTATAAACCCCCGCAGTCCTGACAATAATATAGAGACATTATTTATTACATACAGCCTTCAGGCAAATAAATAATATACGCGCATTATTCCCCATCGGTTAATCTCAATAAAATGCAAATACCAGACCTGTATAATAATTTTAGTAATTCACAGACATGACATCTAAAATCCACAGCGACCGTTGCTAGCAAACAACTGGCCTTTCCCTTCCTCCAAACCCACCTCCCGGTAAGCCTGATGGGAAAAGAAGTCCGTTAGTACTGTTGCACAGAGCACTGTGACAGTGAGTTTTTCTAAATGTAAAATCAATTATAAATATAAATATAAATCAATAAAATGTATATATAATATAAATAAATATATGAGGATTAATGATCATAATGATGTTAAACGCAAGTAAAGGTCCTATTACGGAAAACAAAATCCTCTATATCGGTTTGTTTTCAGTAACGTTAATGCTATAGTCAAGTGCTCCTTGAATTGTTTCCCACTTGCGAACTCGTTATTACGAGTGTTTATATGTCTTTACATGTGCTCTACTAATATCACCTAGTTAACTCTGATTTTATTTGAATATTTCAAACATTGTAAAAGACTATCCTATTGTAAAAATGTATTGAGATGTAAACCAGTGCCAATGGCTTAGTCCGTGTAATTAGTAAGAGGAATTTAAAAAAGAATTACCCAACACTGACTTTACAAACCTTTAGGTTATGTATCATAGTAACAAGTCTGAAACTCGGGTATCGAAATTATTTCCAAAACTCGCGCTTGAGACGTCCATGTGTTTTCGATTCTAATACCAGGGACCTGTATTTACTATAATTCAGAGAGCTCTTGAAGGAAGCACAAGACCTTGCAAAATATTGACATCGCGTGAGTATTATTTTGCAAAGGAAACACGATAACTAATTTAGTTTTAATTTTACATTTGGTCGAATGTACAAAGTAGTCAGAAACTGTGAAACACGTTGTTTTTTTGTTTTTTTTTTGTTTTTACATTTGAAACTGGAAAACGGCGGATTGTCGAGGTTAGACTGATATTTGGGGAGTGAAAAGTGGGCGGGGACAGTATTTCCGCGTCTCATAAGAGCTTTTTTACGTAGTCTGTATCGCGATACGATTTACGTCAAATCCGGAGCCTCTCCGGCTATATAGTACGCTAGTGGCGTACGTCCTTTTCGCAGTATCTGTATCTGTCAGTCAAAGGGCATTTAAATGGCTACAGTGTACAGAAGTGTAGCTCTAGTCTGCGGTACAGTACTGAAACACCTCGATTAGGGTTTAATTAACCTTCCAGCTCTATAAATGACCTGTTTTACAAGTGCGTGTAATATTTTATAGCCGATCGCTCGTTTTAGATAGTCAAATACGTTAAGACCAGTGTATAACTGCCTGGTTTGATCTTATGCGTAAAAATGAACGAGGAGGAAGAGGCTGTGCAGAAAACAAGGCTGTCGTTTGAAGATCTTTGTCGAGCTCTGAATATGGACGAGGAGGCGAGTAACAGGGCATGGAGGAGTTACGAAAATATCAGCAAAAATTACACTTTAGAGGTAAGACGGAGAGCTACTTACTGCTTCCTCGGGCCCGTTGCGGACATCATGCCGGTGTGGGCATGTACCCTGGAGCGCTCAAGTCTCTGTGTGCAGTTAAATGCATCTATAGAGTTAATTTTAAAAAAAGCTCTGTGTGTGTGGGAGAGAGAGAGAGTGATAGTGTGTGTGTTGTGGTGTTTATTAGTTGTTGATTTAGCGCAAGGGTCTGGATTTAGATCTGCCAGTTCCCCCAGGCCTTATCTCTCACTGCACACTGAGCTCTGGAGCTCATCTGCCTTTCAAATGAAGTGCTACTGAAAACTGAATACTCTCAAAATCCTACAAACCCACTGAAGAATAATTAACGTTACAAACTTTATCTTAGCAAGTAGTTTACTTTTAGCATCTTATATATCTTATTCATCTATTTTTTTCCTAAATTATTTCATTAGTTAATTAAATTATTATTTTAAATGCATTTCATCAGTATTTTTATCTACATTTTTAGATACATTATGCAAAAGATATTAAGATACATCATTAATTCAAGTTTAAATGATTGATTCTAAATTCTAATTGATGATGATTGATGAAGGATTGATTCTAAATTCTAATTGATGATGATTGATGATGAAGGATTGATTCTAAATTCTCTAAATTACACACAGTTATTTAACTTTTATTGTTAGTTTCACTGTAGTTACTTATTAATGAATAGCAGTTACTGAATTATTATTTATAATTATATTATTATTGTTATTATTATTATTAATGTAGGCTATTTATATTATTAGTAGAAAAAAAATTAAGCCTGTTATAACAGCATTTTATAACAGGAGACTGAAGCTCTTTTATTGTGTTATATTTTTATGTCTCATATTCTATGTTCTGATTATTGAATCATATCTACATGTATCCGTCTATCTATCTATCTATCTATCTATCTATCTATCTATCTATCTGTGTCATTATTATTATTATTATTATTATTATTATTATTAAGTAATTAATAATTACTTTCCCATCCCCTTTGTCTCTCCTATCTTTTTTTTCTGCCTGTCTCTCTCAGGGTAGTGAACTGCACTGGTTGGCATGTGCCCTGTACGTGGCTTGCAGGACGTCTGTACCCACCGTTGGGAAAGGCACGGCTGAAGGCAACTATGTGTCCCTCACACGAATTCTCCGCTCTTCAGAACAGAGGTGTGTAAGCCATTTATAGTTGACACTGCAGCTTGTGTTTCACTGGTCATGTGGGCAAAGGATTGTCAAGGGAAAATCACTACATCCAGTTTTCTCTAGCACTTCAAACAGCAGTGCTATGCATTTAAGCATGATATCAGATCAGGGATTCTGAGAAGGGTTTTAAATGTTTTCAATTGTGGGACACGCACACACTTCTCACTCACTTTCATTCACTTAGTAATCGCGTTATCTTGGTCAGGGTCGTGGTATGGAAAGTATGGCATGTCATACTTTAATTAATACAAATTGTAATTGTTGGCAAATTGCTGTGGTGTAAGAGATATAAAACATTTCAGGAGGTTCTATTATTGGGAAATAACCAACGTTCCTATAACAGGACATTCTGTCATGTTTTATCAATTATAACATAATATACAGTATAACAATTGTGTTGATAATGTATTTTTTTTTGTATTCCCTCAACGCACTTTGAATGCAAATTGATGAAGTATAACGTTTATTCAACTGAAATCATCAATATTCCAATCGTTATTATTATACAAACGTCAACATCCTACCAGGCATGCACTCTGTAAACAAATATGTTTCATCACTTTTTTTAGTTTTTAATTGTCTATCATTTGTAGCGTTCCTCATCTGTATGATAACCAGTCTGTGTTTGACACTTCAAGACTACAATAAAGAAAGTCATCATGGTAATGCTACTAGCTTTAGACTGACAAGAAAAAAAGCATGATAAAATGCTGGGAAATTTTGGACAAGATGGTATTTTCAGTATTATTTGAATTTGTATATTAGGGAATGGACATTTGACTGTTACATTGACATGGACATTGAATGTTATCTTTTGTTCTCCTCCCAGTTTGATTGAGTTTTTCAGCAAAATGAAGAATTGGCAGGATATGGCCAACCTGCCAAAGGAATTCCGGCAGAGCACAGAAAAGCTGGAGAGGAACTTCACTGTGACAGCTGTCATTTTTAAGAAATACGTCCCCATATTCAAGGACATATTTAAACCTC
The DNA here is from genome assembly GCF_001660625.3 of Ictalurus punctatus. Lineage (NCBI taxonomy): Eukaryota > Metazoa > Chordata > Actinopteri > Siluriformes > Ictaluridae > Ictalurus > Ictalurus punctatus. The sequence goes on from NC_030429.2 coordinate 14,762,291, forward strand.
CATCTGAAGAACCGCCTAGAGCACACAGAAGCAGGAAACAAAAGTAGGTACCCAGCTACTGTACACACTGTGTATGATTACCTAATGTGTAAATTTTATTGACATTGCCCTGGAAATGCCAAAAGTCACTTGTGTAGTAGCTAATAATTTTACTAAAACAGTTATTTTTTTCATGCACAGGTTTACAGAGGTCTATTTCTGTTATCTCCAATATAAACTATCTGTGATATAAACTGTAATCTTACTTAATGATTTGACACCATGTGTTTTAAATGAAGTTTACAACATTACAACATTTGGTCCTGTCTTGTCTATTTGCCAAGCTTTTTAATGTATTGTACATGTGTACAAGCCATTTATGTGTGCAAACCTTCTACAACCTTACACTTGTTGTCTGATAAGAAGCTTTAGCTAATTGTTGTTTCCTGTGACCTCAGACGACATCCCTGCACCGTGGCTGAGCTCTTCCAATTCTGCTGGGTCCTGTTTGTTCATGCAAAAGGTAAGGACTACGACTCTGTTCATACAGGCATTTTTAGGTCGTTTTCACACTTGCTTTATTGCATTTGCTCCAAGTACTTCTTGCTGCGGAACCTAAAGGCCAGACCTGATCCAGCTCCTCCTACCTTCGCAGTGGATGAAAACAACTCAGTATGTTTCAGACTGGATAAGTTTGTATAGCATCTCATGGGTTAGTGTTAGTAGTAAGAGGTTAGGGTTAGGATTATAGGAGGAGTTATACCAGGGCCAGCAGCATCCCTTGGAATTTTGGTTCTGACACAAAGATCTCATTTGTCCTGAGAGTCATGTAGTGAGCTGTTTTCAGCTTTTTGGTGCGAGTGCTTGCACTAAGAGCATTGCAGAAAATATCAGCCTGCATGGCTAAAAATCATGCAGCTTCTCATTTGCATTTGTATTCCTGCACGATTACCTTCCATGCATCCAAAAGTGCTGTTGTTTGCTGCTTGAGTGCTTGGTAGCTAGAGAAATTTAAAAAAAAAAAAAAAAATTAAATAAAGGATGACCCTGGTGTGTACAGTTTTGGAAACTCACATGCACAAAAGTGACATATGGAAAAATATGGATCATGTGCAATCGGTCCTCGGGTTCTGAACAAATTCTTCAATGTGAAAGCAAACCTGTGATTATAAGCCCCTCCCCCAAGTGAGCCCAGAACTGTTCTTGGTGCAGACTCAAGTATTCTGAACTAGTGTGAAAACCCACTAAAGTACTGTGGTAATGTTGCATTGAAAATACTGCCTGTTTCTCCTGTATTATTATAGTGAGAGTCATTTCAAGCTTCATTTCAGAGGAGCATTCATTTTTAACATTCTGACCTGGTTACTATGTGGAGGTTTGTGTAAGTAGGATGGCACACGAAGCCCATTTATCTGAGGTTGGAAGAGAGGAAGACACAGTTGTGATGAAGGAGAAGAAAGGAAAATGGTGTGAGCTGAGGGCACAGGGCAAGACAAAAAAAGCAGTGTTTATTGAATATGTTCTTAGGCAACGTCTCTCAAAGCCTGAAGGGTCTTTAGCCATGAGTAGGTAGCGCATATTCCTATTGGATGACATGCAAAAGACCTTGGTCATGTGCTCACCAATCATTATTAGGGCTTGTGCCAGCTTGCCTGCATCAGCTAGAAGCCACAGGGGACTTGCACATGCACACGCACACACACACACCCACACACACACACACACACACACACGTTAACACATGCACGAACACACACAAGCTGACCAAGTGCATTCGTTTTGTGTGACCTTCTTTGAAACAGACCACTTTGCACAACCACTGGGTAAAATGAGCTCAGGAGAATTGTGTAAGAGCTTGAGAGATGTGTCTTGGAGGGTGTCTGTAATGATTGTTTTGAATCAAAACAGTGTGGCTGTATAAGGCTAGCGTACTCTCAGTGGTGAATGCATTCATAGTTTAAACCCTTCAACTCTTGTCTTATTAGTGAGTTCATCTCATTAAGTAACTCATTTGGAATTGTATAGTAACTACAGTGAAAAATATCTGTAGTTATAAGATGAGGAATGTAAGTGTGGACATACAGTCTGGTCCTTTAGGGTTTAAGAAATTAAAATGATTTATTCTAAGTGATTTAAATGCATTTCTGTGTTGAGATATAAACCCATACATCGTGTTAAGCATAAAGAATTACATGGAGCATGACATTAGAGAACAATAGATTTTGACAGCTGCAGAGAGAACAGCAGGGTAAGCATACTGACTGAGACAATCATTTTCGGGCATGTGCAGCATGCACTGCTTATCATAGCAACCGGTGCAGATGACAAGTCAGGACTTGTCTGCATTTAAGTAGCCAATGGTCTCTGCAGGACCAGTGGGATGGTCTCTATTTCCCTCCTGTTTTTCTCGATCCCATTTTTTAGTTTAAATCTCCTTCATGCTGCTGTTGTCATTTGTAGAAATCGTTCTTGTCAAAGCTTTACAGTGCAGCTTTTTGCTTTATTTGTGGATTGCACCGAGGATCTTGTAAGTAAGTACATGTTGCAGAACATGTGACTATGTATTTGAACTTGAATGTTAATGACATGTTAACAAGAGTTTAGCATTTTCTGGCAGTTTCATTTGACATCAGTTATATTACTAGTAATATCAATGTTACCTCACAACTGTAATGTTGTATAATTATAACACAAGGCTTGTTTGAATTTAGCAGCCGATAAGTGGTGCAGATTTTCTTAGACAGTTTGATGCTGAAGTGTTTAGAGCATGTTTCTGTCTGGATATTCTAATTTCTCTGCTTCATAAATAGTGATAGAGTCTGTGGAGTGTGTCTAGCTTAGGGAGGGTGGGTTGATGGTGTCATGGGCTAAATATTCATCATTATTTATTGCCAAGACCATGGGGATTGTTGTCTGGGCCCTCGTGTGTGCAGGTTCCTCTGGAAATCAATTAAACAGGAAGAAATAAATCTACACCACACCGCTGAGCAAAGCGGCCTCTCTCCTGCAGACTTTTCCTGTTATGCAGGGGTCCTGTCTGGCTGATATACAGTGTGTCTGTGTGTGATATTGCTGTTTTAAAGTGTGTTTCAGCTCAGGTTGTCAGTGTTTGATTTGTGGATAAGAACATCAGAGCTGGATAGTAGTTGGTTGCATTGTGCTATTCATAACCTCACCCAGGTCAAATATTATGCTTGCAGACTTCACATAACCTTCTAAACCTTCTATATCATAATCGTTAATTAATCTTGAGTGATTTCACACATGGTACTTGCCTCATCCCCAAATACCATCTATTCTGTCTTTGTCCTGTTGCTACCTATAGGAAACTTCCCAATGATCAGTGATGACCTAGTGAACTCCTATCACCTATTGCTGTGTGCACTTGACCTGGTTTACTCCAACTCTCTGGTGTGCTCCAGCCGCAAAGATCTGCTCAACCCCACCTTCAAAGGTATAGGTAAGCGGTGTCCAATCGTGTCCTCAAAGGGCCAGTGTGGGTGCATGTTTTCATACCAACCGAGCAGAAACATCACCCTTTTCCACCTGTTTAATCAGTTGTTCTTGGCTTTCAATAGACTCAGGTGTGGCTTCTGCTTGGTTGGAATGAAAACTTGCACCCACACCGGCCCTTTCAGGATAAGATTGGACACCCCTGGTATAGGCGCATTCCCACACACACCATACACTTTATCAGAGAGAGACACAGCCTGAAATTACATCTGCTGTATCAGCTTTGTACCTCACAACTGCGTCTCACTCTATCTGTTTGTGTGTGTGTGTGTGTGTGTGTGTGTGTGTGTGTGTGTATGTGTGTGTGTGTGTGTAGGCCTTTCAGAAGATTTTAACAGTAAGGACTATAAGCCAGGTGCCGGTCCACTCTGCTTCATAGAGCAGCTTTGTGAACTGCATCATGGTGTGGTACTCGATGCTAAAGGGGTGAAGGAACACTTCTGGAAGCCCTTCATCAAGAAGCTATTCGAACGCAAGGTGAGAAATCAAGATCATGCAAAAAGCTCAAATTACCACATCCTGATCTTATGTACATCAAGAATGTGATGATAAACTGTTATAGTATACATTTATTTAAAAAATCTGAAATTGTTACTGCATGTATTAAACACTATGCTATACTTAATAGATAATACCAACACAATATATTATCACCTTGATATATACTTAAAAAAATCTCCTGTATGCAGAACTTTGTCAGTCATTTCTAGTTGAAGGCTGTTGTTGCTGTCATTTTTCATTCTAATCTTGTTTGTGTTTCTAATAATGCATTCTTTAAACATTGAGAATTATAGTTTCAAGTACCCACTTGTCATCTTACCTTTAGAGCAGTGTATTTGTCCACTTTATATAGGAACATACATCCAGTATTGCAGTTTATAAAATGTATGCAACGTTTATAAATGTGTTATATAGCACAGTGTAGGCATAAAATGGCACGTTAGTTGCGGAGTTGTTGTTTTTTTTTCACGTGGGTTGTTCTTCAGTACTGCTCTTCTGCATGGATGAATCTGACGGTTTGAGCTATACGTATGGGTTGTATATTAGCTCCAATACTTGACAACAGAGGTGGCAGTGAATATGGTTTTCTTGGAATAGTGGTGAGTTGCTCTCTCTCATAGCTAGTAGAAAATAAGTGCAATTTACCATGTTGGCCATAGCAAAACAAAACAAAACCAGGCTCTCCACAGTTCCAGGTTTCTCGGTTTTGACAACAGCTAATTTCCCAGATGTCAGTGATGATTGAGTTTAGAACTATCCAGATTAAAGCAGCCATCTAGATGACAAGGTTAAATTCTAAGCAACTGTTGTAAGAACAAGCTACAACCACTCGACCATCCTCAGCACACACGTGATATAGTAGCCGGCTCTTCTTCTTTCTGTTTACGGACGTGAGTAACCATGCATGACATTTCCCACAAAATCCAACCCGGCAGCACAAATTATGAATCATTATTATAAGCTTACCGTTGAGAATCGGGATAAGGTAAGGAGACCGTTTGAACACTGATTTTTTTATGTGCTTACTCAATAATTGATTTTTGTTCATTTTTTAACCAAAAAAGTTCCATACTGTAGCTTTAATACACCTCTGATACACTGTTCTAGATCTATATCTGATGCACCCTTTTATATCTTATTACACCATTCAGTGCCATCGTCTATTAAAAAAAAGGAGCAGATTTTGTGAGTGATACTGTACTGAAAACTGTGATACTGGTTCGTACAGTCATATTGTGATTTTTCTATAATCGTTCACAGCTAATACTTATATTCCTTATTTATGTTTCTCACATACTTATAGATTTTAAAGGGAAAAGAAGAGACGCTGACCGGATTCCTGGATCCTGTTAATTTTGGAGACAGTCTGTAAGTGTTTGAAGTCACAGGAATAAAGCTAATGAAGCTCATTAAAAATCAGGCTTAACTGCTGCAGTATATGATGTATACTAGGAGTGTAACACTATTAGTGTATCTAAATATGTTTGGAGCCCCTTATATTTATGTCTTTATCAGTATTTGCACTTAACCTCAAAGTGGGTGTGGCCAAAACCCTTTCTTTCTTTCTTTCTTTTTTTCATTCTTTTTTTTTCTTTCTTTCCTAATTATGTATTCATATTTGCTTACATTCCTACTGTATCCTTTAGAATGTATCGCTTTATAAGTCACTTTAAATTTGTTGCCACAGTATGACAGTCATTTGCATTACTTGTGTTTGTCTGTGTTTGTGTGTGTATCTCAGGACATCTCTGAACCGGGCGTATGAGGAGCATGTTCTGTCATCAGGTGCTCTAGATGAGAGGATATTTCTGGGCAACGGCGCGAGAGAGGACATTGGGACACCAGGACCGTACTTGTGTGAGGGGACAGAGAACCAGGACCAGCCTGCCAGCATTCTGCACAAATCTCTCACTGTAAGACAACTGCAATTAAATTACACAAAAACACACACATGCTTGTGTACACAAACACTACTCCTTTTAAAAATAGCATGAAAACCTGTTTCAAGGTCATTTGGAGTAAACTGTCCTTAACTGTACTTTAACCTGTCACTGTTTTATATAAGAGGGAAGTTTAACTGCTGCTTTTGACACTATTATTGCAGGAGCCTTAAAAAGTCCATTAATAATTTTATTTTAAAAAAGATGACAAGCTAAAATATGATCCGTTTCTTTATATACATAAAGATATCATGTTAGTCACTGAGAGATAAAAAAAATATATATAATAATTAAATTAAACTGTTTGAAATAATATAGGAAATATTAAAAAGCTTGAACAGGCATGAACTAATGAAATAAACACAAATCTGGTGGCAGATTCATACATTTGAACCGCATTGTTTAAGATAAATGATACATCTACTTTAGTTCTTTTAAAATGACTCTTTCACAGGCAGCAGCTCTGAAAGTGTCCACTCCGCTGACAGGGAGGGCGTACTTACAGGAGACTGCTTTTGGCACTCCAGTCTCCACAGCAATGGAAGGCATCGCACGTCTGCACAGTCTCCTGGCAGGTCTCAAACACAGGCCGAGCCTGAGACTGAGAGACATGCTGAAGTAATAAACACAACACACACACACTACACTGCACATCACTAAGTCTTATATTCTGTTTATCTCCTGTGAGACGGACACTGGACATCTATTGCTAATTAATGAATAGGAGTTAGAGTAGCAAACCGGAATTGCAATATTGGTTTGCCAAATACTTATTTACAAACAGTAAATACAGTACAGAATTGGTAGCATTAAACGAGTCCTGTTATTGCCATAACAAGAAACTGGATTGGTTGTTTTAACAATTTCAAACTTGGCATTTAATTAAAAAAAATTTGAATGAGGCACATGTTTTGTCAAAGCACTGTGATTTAGAGTACATTTTTAAATTCTAAAACCTAGGGCCTGTGCAAGAAACCCCAGTGAAGCTATTGCATCCAGACTGAAGGAGATGTCCGAGGTGTTCCTCCAGAACTATGAAGCCAAGGGTGAGGAAAACGAAGGCCTGGCAAGAGGTTTGAAACCTTTAGCATTATGATTGGTGCATTTATTTTAACATAAAAACACACACACACATACTCTACATACATATACATATATGTGGTGGCTTGGTGGTTAAGGCTCTGGGTTACTGATCGGAAGGTTGGGGGTTCAGCAAGCTGCCAAGCTGTCACTGTTGGGCCCTTGAGCAAGGCCCTTAACCCTCTCTGCTCTACCAGCACTGTATCATCTCTGACCCCAACTTCCTGGTATGCTGGCGTATGCGAAGAAAAGAATTTCACTGTGCTGTAATGTATATGTGAGTAATAAAGATTCATTAAATATTTATATGTTTGTTTGTTTGTTTGTTTGCAGATATTGCTGCGAAATACTTTTGCCTAGCTGAGGCACTGTATTATAAGACACTGGAGGGCATCATTGACCAGGAGAAGAAGAGACTTGGTGACGGTGACCTCTCTGTGAGCGTTCACCCATTCATATATGTTTATTTTGTTGGTAATGCTTTATATGAGGGTTCCCTTTAGTAACAATATTTGCTGAATTAGTTAACATAAACAAATGATGTACTTCTACATTAATAAACCATAAGTAACGTTAACAAAGTAACACAGTCAGTTAACACATTTTTGTTTATATGTTAACAAAATTTGAATGAATTGATAAATATTTATTCGATCCACATAAAAATCTACATAAATGAGCAAAAATTAAATGACACCATGGTTCTATGTGTTACTGAACAGTTTGTGCAGGTGTAAATATTTTGCTGTTCAACCTCAGTTGTGAATTTTGCCAGTTAACAACCACAAACATGTTCCTTAAGGTGTTGATTCATATCAGTCATTGTGGGCTTTGTTTTACTCAATGATGAACATTAGTTATTCAGGTGTTTTATTTTTGGCTTATTTGTTGTTGTTGTTTTTTTTAATTATTTATGCTGAAGGTTATGGTTTGTTTGTTTTTACATAATGTTAGTTACAATTTTGTTAATGTTGTATGATTTTCCTTGAGCCACCTATGAAGCTCACACTGAGTGCCAATGTCTCCTCCAGTGTATTCTAGAGCAGGACATGTTCCACCGTTCTCTGATAGCCTGCTGTCTAGAGATTGTCATCTTCTCCTACCACCCACCTGGTGAGTTCCAGTGGGTTCTGCAGATCTTTGACATTCCTCCTTACCACTTTTATAAGGTGAGTCAATACAAGTATATAGTAATATTTAATACAAGTTCAGATTTATATATCAGAGTTATATATCTGAATATATTTATCTCACTCTTTCTCATTCTATTCCACTCGTCAGGTGATCGAGGTGCTGGTTCGGGCGGAAGAAGGTCTCGTCAGGGAGGTAGTGAAGCATCTGAACCATGTGGAGGAGCAGGTGCTGGAGAGCCTGGCTTGGAAAGAGAGTTCCCCACTCTGGGGGAGTATTAAAGGAGCCAAAAACCGTGTGCCTTCCTGTCAGGAGGTGAGACTGAACACCTGTTTCAAGCCATGCTTTGTTTAAGGCATTAATGATAGTGATTCATGGAAATTAAAATTCCTGGCCCAAAACTGAAATTCAGGACACACTGAGCTGAAAAAGCAAAACTTGTCAGCCAAATCCTGAGTTGACAATAATTAAAAATAGTTGATAAATAAATAATCTAAATGTATTGCACTAGGTTCTAGTAATTTACTAATGTGCCCTTGTTTTTTAACACTGTATGCAACAAAATTTAAAAAAGGAAGGAAACAAATAGCATTTTAAATCACTTAAAAAATTTAATTGCTAATAAAATTATTTGTTAAGTGTTAGATTTTATACTTCATTGCCAGCCCAGTGAAAGTTTTTGTCCATTTCGGACCATTTTCAGCCAAACATTTCCATGGCCAAAATTACTGCAAAGGTGATGCTAATTAGTATCGTTGTATCTTCATTTTACCTCTGATGATGTAAATTAAAATAATTTCTATTTGTGGACATACATCTTAGGTAATGCCTCCTCAATACCTGGAGGATGGATCTGGCAACCTACACGCCCCCAAAAGTAATGAGCTCAGCGCTAATTCTGCAGGAACAGGAAAAGGTAAAGGCTTGTAGCACAAATGACTTACTAAAGACACACAGTGTAATAGCGTACTAAAAGTTGAGATTTTAAGTCAGTCATTGAGTTTGTTACTCCTGTTCAGTATGCTTTAATCTTGCTGCTCCCACCAGGAGTGTCCTCTACTTCCACAACTCTCCATGAGCGCTACAGCTCCCCGCCCACAGGTACAGCACGTAGGCGCCTCTTTGTGGACTCAGAGATGACCTCTGACCCTCCTGTATCAACCCGGGTCAGCCAGCCCTCGTTGGTCAGCACCATACCAGCAGGCCAAACCGTGGTCACTATGGCAACAGCTACTGTTACTGCTAACAATGGACAGACTGTCACAATACCTGTGCAAGGTGCAGTGAGCTATTCAAGTGTTGCTTTGGGTGGATTCTAGAGACACAAGTGTTAATCATAGATATAGTAATTAAGAACTGTACTAATAAGGTACTCACATATATGCCGATTTTGTCAAAAGAGAGTATTTGTTGTTTTTGGCATATATTTGTTTTAATAGAGTAAAAACAATGGAGTATAAAACCTTTTGTCTAATCATCTAGCTACTACCTGTGGATAGTAGCTTAGTAGGGCAGAGTATATTGAGTACTAACTAATAAGTACCATAGTAACTAAAATCAGCGATATACGGTGTTTATGATGATGCATTCATGTTTGTTTACCTATTGTTATTATCATAAAGTGTCCAATTACATGCATAATAATTCTTGAGATTGATAATACAAAATGTCCTCCTCTCTGCAGGCATAGCCAATGAGAATGGAGGCATCACATTTATCCCAGTGCAGGTGAGTGTGACTGGCCAGAGTGGACCAGGACTACAGCCTCTTACCGCCCAAGCTCTGACTGGCTCGCTGAACACCCAACAGCTGACGACCACCATGCCTGCTGGCACTGCTCACACCAGCCCTATAGCCGGCAAGCACGCCAAGATGAGCCCTCAGCAGGGAACACCAAACAGAGCACAGAGAACAGGCTCCCTCTCTCTTTTCTTCCGCAAGGTGAGCAAGGACGTTAATGCTGTATAAAGAATCCACTGGTAATATATAACCTAATTACTCACTAAACAACACAAACTGAGGTTTAAACCTCTGCAAGTTACACACACTTACATCAGTCTTGTTTAAACATCACATTTCTGATATCAGCTTGATTGTGGTGTAAATACTATTCAGTTCTGTTTGAGGTTTATTTTTTTTATTATTTTTTTTTTTTGTACCAAATCTGAAGAAAAAAAAATGGATTCCAGTGTATATTTTCTTCTGTATTCCTGCGACACTCAGTTTCCTCAGTAACAGCATTGTTCCAGCAGTGATTCCGCCTAGACCAGAAATAAATGCATGTACAAGGTTTAATGAACACAGTGTTGATACTAAATGGTAAAGATCCAAATAACAAGCATAACCAGAAACAGGCAAGCAAACAAAGGCTATGCTAGACTATGGTAAGCTATGCTGAGCTAATTACAAGGCAAAACAGGAAGTAGGCTAACAATAAGCTAACAGCTAGATTAATGACATGACATTGATGAAGGTAAGTATAAAACAATAGGCTAAAGGCTAGGTTGCAAAAGATGTTAACGGATAAGCAAGAGGCAAGGCTGATGGTGTAACAGGAAGACAAGGAACAAACGAGTGAAAATGCTATAAAGTGCAAGATAATAACAAGGTAATGGCAAAACGCAAGCACAAACATGGTGCTGAGAAACTGAGAGGTGGGTAAATATACAGTCCTGAAAATAAAACTGCAGGTTTTAGTAATGAGGGAAGGTCACACTGCTGGAGACAGAGCCGTGGCAATTCAGTTTTTCCATTTTAGATGTCAATGTTCTGAATGTTGTTTGATACCAGGTACTGAGATACTGACATTGTATTCATAACCAAGCTGTCTTTCTGCAAGCTGCTTTTGCTATATTGTGTGAAATGTGTGTGAGGTTAATATGTTAATTTGAATGATCTGAGTCATGCATCCCAATCAAACATGGCATAAAATGGCAAAAAATATTGGAGGGTCAGAGGGTCAGATTGGAAAATATCCTCCATATCCAATAACGATCCAGCACTTTAGTGCAGTTTCAGTACTGAGTATTTGTTCAATGTATTCCAGGTTCGAATGTGCCTCATGGTAATGTAATAACTGAAGGTGGTAATGCACACAGCAGTACGCTATGTTGTCATTGTTTGAGCACTGTACCTGTTGTGTAACACTAACACATCCTGGCTATCTATAGTCATTTGTGTAGATTATGTTTGATTAGTTAAAATAGTCTTGCTCGAATAGTGCTTTAGTGTGCCTATGTACATAAGCCAAAGTGCATTGTGTAATGACCTGTTCCTCCTGTCCTGCGTGTCAGGTGTATCACTTGGCCAGCGTGCGTCTCCGAGACCTGTGTGTGAAGCTGGACATCAGCACAGATCTGCGCAGGAAGACCTGGACCTGCTTCGAGTACTCGCTGGTGCACTGCACTGAGCTCATGATGAATCGCCACCTCGACCAACTGCTCATGTGTGCCATCTATGTTATGGCTAAGGTGCGAGAGAGTAAACATCCTGGAATCAAACAAAATAATGCAGATGTGTTTCCTTGCTACTTTGCTCTACACAGTCTGTTACTTGTGTGTGGAACAGGTGACTAAAGAAGATAAATCCTTCCAGAACATCATGAAGTGTTACAGATCTCAGCCTCAGGCCAGCAGCAGTGTAAGCACAGCATCGCTGGACAACATACCATATACTACCAATGTTGCAATGTTGGTAATGATGACAATGATGATGATGATGAGAATGATGATGTTCCAGGTTTACAGGAGTGTTCTGATATCAGGACGAAAGCGACGCCACTCGGGCAACAGTGAAAACAACCGACAGAACTTTCCATCTGAGGGAGCGCCCGAACAAGGTACACACACACACACACACACACACACTTTAGTATTTTAGCATCTTCAAAATAGACCCCCTTTTTGCCTAGAGTTTTCAGAGATGTATTCTTGACATTTTCTCAACCAGTTTCTTGAGGAATCCCTCTGAGATGCTTTTTAAACAGTATTAAAGGAGTTCCCACCCATGCTAGACTCTTATTGGCTGCTTTTCGGAATATTTTGCTCCAAATCATCAGTTTAAAAAAAAAAAAATTTTGTAAATAAAATGTTAGCTTTCTAATGAAAAAAATTAATATATTGGCACAATCATATTTTTGTCTCTAACACTGATTTCAAACATTTAATCGTAAACCTTCAGATCAAAAGGTTTTTAAGATCATGAGAAACATTTCAGTCCAGTGTCTCCAAACTTTTGACCGGTAGTGTATAGTTACATAATTAGACACACAAAGGCATGTTTGTCGGTCCTCCTTATGGCAAGTGTAAGTGCGAATAAATAGATATAAATTGTGCGACATAAAAAAGTATTATTAGATAGTAGAAGCCATTTATAGACGTTTTATCCTTTACGGTTTAGCAATTATGAAAATCGATGGTGCAAAATATTTAAAAATATACTATTAATACTACAGTGATCATCACAAGGTCATTGATGATATTGTTATGTGAATTATGATGATATCATTTGATATGATATTATATTATATTTGAGTAAAATACTTAAATTTGTCATTCTGATCCACACATTCTACTAAACAAAGTTGCTCATCCTTGCTGAATGAAGATTTGAGATTAAAAGTGCATTTTGCTTCTCTTCCGCAGCAGCAGTGAGCGGTAACAGCAGTCCCGTGTCGATGCGCTCCAGTAGCACACTGCCTGTTCCCCAACCCAGCAGTGCTTCCTCTACACCCACCCGCACACCCGGCGCAGTGCCAGAGCAGGAGGAGGAGGAGCGAGGGGACCTCATTTGTTTCTATAACCATGTCTACATCAAACAGATCAAACAGTTTGCCCTGCGCTACTCCTCCAGCTCGCCTAAAGCAGGGGTGGGTTATGCTTTTGTTTTGTTTTGTGTGATTTCTATGAGACATTTTTCATCACTCTTGAAAATCATTAAGAACAAGACTGTTCTTTTTTAAATCCCTTCAAAAAGTAGTCTAATTCTCTCTGTGACTTCTGATGTGTGTAGGCAGAGACTCCACCTCTCTGTCCATATCCTTTGCTCCGGATTGGGTCACCACGCAGAGTTCTCCTTTCTCACAACCACTCCATCTACATCTCTCCCCATAAGACTGACAGTCCAGTCACCCCTAGAGACAAGATCTTCTACTACATCAGCTCGAGTCCCTCAAACGTAAAACAACACACTTACATACAAAAGCACATAATAATGCATACATATTTTTAATCCAACACTTACACATACTTTTGCCTGCTGAAAGTTAATCCTGCTCATATTTTCTCTCAGAGACTGCAGGAGATTAACAGTATGCTCCGTACTGGAGAGACGCCCACTAAGAAGCGCAGTATGGCTCTGGAGGAGGAGCAACAGTCTCCTGCTAAGAGGCTGTGCCAGGAGAACCACAGCGCTCTCTTCCGCCGCCTGCAGGATGTCGCCAATGACCGCAACAACTCCCATTAACGCACACAGCATCACAAATCCCATGTCTAAAGATAATGTATGAAAATGAATTTCAGGAAATATCTGAGGCAAGAAAGTGCACTAGACCTGAACACATAAAGAACAGCCAGACCCATACACCAACACCTGAGCAGAAACATGGAACAGACACACACAGTGCAAAAACCTCACATTTAACCAGTAGCTTCTTCTCCACTAAGACCTTTTTGCTTCAAAATACAGCCCAATCATGTTGTCTATATTAATGTACCATTTAACAGCTCTTTTTTATATACCATTTACAAAGTACACAAATGCCATGTAGACATTTATAATTCAATACCTTTTGAATATAAGTAAATAGCAATATTATATGCTTTAGATTAGTTTCATACACAGGTTAGAAAAAGGATTATATACTTAATGGATTTGTTAGCAAATATTGCTTTGCTTTTGACATTGTAATGGCTTTTTAAAAAAAAAAAAAAAAAAAAAAAAAAAACTATTTTCATAAAAGAAAAGTTTATAATGTATAGTGACAATAATTCCTGGTTTCTTAATTAATTAAGAAATTATCATGAACACTTTTATATGCTGAACTGTGTTTTTCTGTGTGTATTTGTGATTTATATAGCTAATATATTGATGCTATTTTTCTAACTTTAGTTAAAGCGATATCAGTTAGAGACAACTGACATGTTAATAGGATTCATATTTTAAAGTAATATTTATTATTCTTCGGTCCTGCATGTACATGATAACTGTGTAAAAACAAAATGTTCTGTCCTCTTATCATTTCTTTTCTTTTCTTACATTTACTCTGTCCTCATTACTCATAAGTATGATGCTTGCTTGTTCCTCAATGTGGCATCATTACAATCCACGTGTGTCATGTTAAAGAGCAGTCCCATTTCTAGCAAGTGCCTTTTCTATTTTTGACTTTCATGGACTTTCATGTATGTATAGCTAACATAAAGCTGATGTTAGTTTGCTCACATGCCATTTAATAAATTAAAGAAACTGCAGTGACTCATGAAGGTGCTCTAAATGTGCAAACTGCATGGTGTTTCACCACTAGATGGGGTCCTGTTCTTTACTACAGTTCTGGTTGGCTGCTTCAGCAGATCTACATGCAAATGTAGTAGATCATTTCATTTTGGCAGAGTGTTGCAAAGCACTGGTGTGTGGGGTTTCAGGAGATTAAGCTGCAGGAAGAAATCCCCGACTGGGTTAGAGTACACAACAAACCTACAGCAGCGATCAGAGACTAGAGCATGATTTACTCTGTGTAGTATGTAGGCAAATCTATACAAATGCATCAATCATTTCACTCAAGTATAAATGAATGTATAATGTATAGATGAATGTTTATATTATTAGTAACATTGACAAGTACAATTAGGAGTATTAAACTGTTTATAATAAATCAATACAGCAATAAGTAAATTTCTTGACAAATATTGCTTGTATACATTGCTACAGAATACATTGCTTATAATACGTGTGTACTGCTTACAGTATTTTTTTTTTTTTGTGGGTTGCCATATGGAAAAAAAAGATGGCCTACTGAATATTTAATTAATTTCTGCTGAAGCAGAGGTACATATTTTATTTAGGGTGTTTAACTCCTTGAAACCAGGGTTTTTGCACTTTTGTGAAATTGAATTTTCAATGGCTCAGGTTCTTTCACAATCAATTCCTCCCCCTTA